>NC_063368.1:17523879-17545417 GCF_021869965.1 Rhincodon typus
CCCCATCCCCCTTCTCTCTCTCTCTCTCTATCTCTCTCCCCCCTCCGCTTATTCCTCCCCCTCTCTCCCCCTTCCCCACTACTGGCTATTCAACAAAATGTATTAGTAAGTTTCCAAAGACTTCAATCAGATTCTGTCCGAGCCAGAATAAAAGAAGCCTGTTTATTATTCATTGCACGGTACCCCATTCTGCTTCAAACAAAATGCTGCATAAGCATGTGTATTTTCCATGGAAATGCTTAAATCCTTGAGATAAGATATATGCCAATGTGATTTAACAATAGATTTGTCTATGTTGAATGCTTTTAAAATCAGATAACTGAGGAAGGTACTGTATCTGTGTCATGATAATAAATGCTGTCTGGTTCTATCAATTTTCGTATGTAGGAAGGTTGAGATCAGTTGTAGCTCTCAGTGAAAGTACTCCTGTCTGTCTCTCTGTCTCTCTCTCTCTCTGAATCAGAAGGTTGTGAGTTCCAGTTCCACTACAGAGACTCAGACACAAACAAATAGGCTGACACTTGGCGTAGCACTGAGAATCTGCTGCATCATCAGAGGTGCCACCTTTCAGGGGAGATGTTAAACAGAGGCTCCATCTGCTCTCTTGGGGAAATGTAAAAGATTTTGTGGCATTACTCAAAAGAAAAGCAGGTGAATATCCCACCCCAACAATTACCTGGCTGATATTTAGTCCCAGTCATCAGAAAAAGAAAATTATCGGCTTAATATCACTCTGGCAGCCTGTTTCTTGTAATAGTGATTGCGCTTTAATATGCTTCATCGTCTGTTTTTGATTTTGTGTGATGCCGCAAGCAAGTTATGGAAAGGGGATTCTGTCTGGTTCAAATGAACGAGAAGGGACTATGATCATTGGATTCTAATAAAATCTGGAAATAAAAATTAACCTAATGGTGACTATTTAACCACTGTTTTAAAAGCGTACCTTGTTCATTAATGTTCTGGAGAAGGAACTCTGTTACCTACAAATGATTCCAGACCACCAGCAATGTGGTTGATGTTTATAGGAACAGGTGTAGGCCATTCAGCCCCTTGAACCTGTTCCATCATTCAGTGACATCATGGCTGATCTGTGACGTAACTCCATATAGTGCCTTTGGCCCATGTAGAATCTTGGATCATACAGTATGGAAACAAACCCTTCAGTCCAACATGTGCATACCAACCAAGTTTCCCAAACTAAACTAGTCTCATTTACCTGTGTTTGGCCCATATCCCTCTGAACCTTTCCTATTCATGTACCTGTCCAAATGTCTTTCAAATGTTGTAACTGTACTTGCCTCTACCACTTCCTGTGTGAACCACTCTCTGTGTGAAAAAGTTGCTCCTCAGGTCCCTTTTAAATCTTTTTCCTGTCACCTTAAAAATATGTCCTCTAGTTTTGAACTCCCCTACCCTAGGAAAAAGACCGTTCCTATTCACACTATCTATGTCCCTCATGATTTTATAAACCTCAGTAAGGTCACCCCTCAGTCTCCGATGTTCCAGTGAAACAAAATCCCAACCTATCCAGCCTCTCCTTAAACTCAAATCTTCTAGTCCAGGCAACATCCTGGTAAATATTTTCTGAACCGTCTCTCATTTAATAATATCCTTCCTATTGCAGGGTGACCAGAACTGTACTCAGTACTCTAAAAGTGGCTTCACCAACGGCCTGTACAACCTCAACATGACATCCCAGTGCTTATACTCAATGGTCTGAGCAATGAAGGCAAGTGTGCTGAATGCCTTCGTAACCACCCTGTCTATCTTTGATGCAACTTTGAAACAACTATGTACCTGTACTCCTAGGTCTCTCTGTTCAACAACACTACCCTGGGCCCTACCATTAACTGCCCTTGTTTGTTTTACCAAAATGCAATACCTCACATTTATCCAAATTAAACCCCATCTGCCGCTCTTCAGCCCATCGGCCCGTTAGATCGTATGATACATTTGCTTAAAAGAAATTATCTTGGATTTAAAATTAACAACTTATCCAGCATCCACTGCTGTTTGTGAGAGTTCCAAACATCTGCCACCCTTTGTGTGTAGAAGTGCAACATCTCTCCTAAACGGCCTGGCCCTAATTGTCAGACTATATCTCCTAGTTCTAGAATCCCCAACTAATAGAAATAGTTTATCTTCATCTATCCTGTCTTTTCCTATTAATATCTTGAAGAACTGCCCTTTGAAATGGCCTCGCAAGCCACTCATTCATATCGAAAACACTACAAAGTTTAAAGAGAGGAAAGAAACTGGATGAACCACCAATGGTATGATTGAAGAGCACCATGTATGTTCTTACACTCCATGGATTGCAGTGGGAAGGAGAAGGCCATGTAACACCATCTTCTCCAGAGCAATAAGGACTGGCCTAGCCAGCAATGCCAACATTCTATGAACAAATTTTTTTAAAACCTTGACTATATAGATACAAGCTAAGAAACTGAATTCTGATCCAGATTGTAAATATTGCCAATCATTGGCTAGTATAATTACACCATTTAAAAGGCATCTGGATCGGTATATGAATAGGAAGGGTTTAGAGCAATATGGGCCAAATGCTGGCAAATGGTCAGATTGAGATTACAGTTGGTGTGGACAAGTTGGACCAAAGGGTCTGTTTCCATGTTGTATGACTCTGTGACTTTATCTGGTGTTTGAATCTTGTGCCCCTCTGGAGGTGGCAGAATTTGTGTTTTTTTTTATTTATTTGAATGTGTGATTTAAGCAGGTTTGAGGACTGAGGTTTGCTAATTGTTTATTGAAAGACTAGCCCAAGCAATATCTAGCGATCCTTGGCAAACTGATAACCATTTATCCCAAATCAGTGGTTTCACCTTAGCTATTATTTTCTCATGTCTTATATTTTTCCAGCCTTCTGTTAGTAAACAGAGAACAGAACAAGAATTTGTTCACTCTGCAGCCTCATGCAGTTGAACACAGTCAACAGCAAGGTAAGCACGTGGCAAGCATGTTAGCCTCACTCTTAACGTTGGCAGTGTGCTAATGGTTGTACCATGAGGCATTCATCTGTTTCATTGTAAAGGAGGTAATCCTATTGCATCTGAATAGTATCTAAGACTTGACTTTCATTTGCTGTGATAGATCTAGAAATGATAGCCCATTCCTGTTTCCCTACCCCCGTCCTGTCCTGTCCTAGAAAGACAAGGATAGCAGATTTCCTGGAAATGCCATCAACTCTCAAGCTCCCATCCAAGTTGCACATCTTCCAGAATTCAGAAGTAGCAGCTGCTGCTTGGTCAAAATCCTGGAATTCCACAACAGCATTGTGAATGTACGTTTACCACACAGATGGTATGGAATGTATGTTTACCACAGTGGTATGGAATGTACGTTTACCACACAGATGGTATTAGCCTCAAAGGTGACTCACCACCACCTTCTTGAGAGCATTTGGGGATTGGTAACTCGTGCTGGCTGGGCGAGTGATGCTGACAGCCCGAGAATGATCAATAAACTATTGAGCCGCTGCCTTGGTGTGAATGTGTGGTGGATAGCACTATTGCCACAAGGTCCCAGGTTCAAGCAGCACTGAACACATAAAAACCAAAGTTGACACTTCAGCGCAGCACTGACGGAGCTCTACACTGTCACAGGTGCTGTTTTTTTGGATGAGATCTTAAACCAAGGCCCCATCCTCAGGTTCAGTAGTATGTCAGAGATCCCATTTCGAAGAAGAGGACTTTCTCCCTGGTGTCCTGACCATAGTCTATCTGTCAGCATCACAGAAAACCAATTATCTACTTGTTATCATTTTGTTGATTACATTCTGCCAATTATTTCTTTATTATGAACAGGGATGTTAGTCTGTGATGCTGACTCCACAGGAACAGAACCTCCCTTTCAGTACCAGAAAGTTCTGGGATCTTCCATCAATCTGGGTCCATCTTATTTTGCACTTTTTGCTGGTTTGCCTTTGCCAGTGCTCACTGCACAACCCCACCCTCACCCAAACCCCCTCTCACTACCTTGTTTGAATGGCGAGCACAGCGTGGAAGGCTTCTATCTCACGACTTGCCAGGAAATGTGTTGATTGTGATTTTTATTCTGCTGAAACTGTCACAGGAGCAGCAGTTCCTCCTGAGAGACGCAGGTCAATTTTGCGACAATTTTACACCTTAGCTGTCTCTTCGTACTTTCCAGCGCATTCAAGTGAAGAGAAGTCGGGTAGGTGAAAGTAATTAAAATTGCACATCCATTTACGAATGAACTGTTTCTAACCCGCTACACCCTCACTCCCAAAAAGCATGGAATCCACTGAGGGTCTGTTAACCCACTTGTCAGGAGTGTGGTGTCGCTTGGTGTTGTGAGTTCAAACTATGGTAAATTATAATAAATGAAACAAAGAACAGTGGATGCTGGAGATCTGAAACAAAGACAGAAATTGCTGGAGAAACTCAGCAGATCTGGCAGCATCTGTGGGAAGAAAGCAGAGTTAACGTTTCGAGTCTGATAATTCTTCATCAGCACTGTCTGAATTGATGAAGAGTCATTGGACTTGAAACGTTAACTCTGCTTTCTTCCCACAGATGCTGCCAGATCTGCTGAGTTTCTCCAGCAATTTCTGTTGAGGTGAATTATATGGGGCAACTTATCACCTTGTCCCCTTGATGAAGAATGATATCCCTCAATCAGTATTAGTAAGAATGGGCAGTAAATGCTGGCCTTTCCAGTTATGGCCACCTCACTTGAATGATTAAGGAAACAATGGAGTTACTCTGACCTAATTCCCTTTCTTCCCCATCACCCCTCCTTTTTTTTCATTCAGGAATTGGGCTCTTTAGGCCTTGGCACAAATATGGAATCAGACAGGGGCTTTCTAGTATGCCTTCATTAAAACATTGATTTCTTCTTAAATCCTCAAGGGAGTTGTATTCTTCCTTACAAATGCATGCAGACAATGATGAATATGCACAGTGTTTATATTCTTCACTTCCTTGCCGGTCATATGGGCCCCATAATTTATACTTCTCCATTTTATGTCATGGCAGCACAGCGGTTAGCACTGCTGCCTCACAGAGTCAGGGACTTGGGTTCAGTCCCAGCCTCAGGCAACTGTCTGTGTGGAGTTTGCACGTTCTCCCTGAGTCTGCATGGCTCTCCTCTGGGTGCTTCGGTTTCCTCCCACAGTCCACAGATGTGCAGGTTAGGTGGATTGGCAATGGGAAATGCAGGGTTATAGGGATAGGGTAGGGGGCTGGGTTTGGGTGAGATGCTGTTCAGCGGGTCAGTGCAGAACGTATGGGCAGAACAGGCTGTTTCTGCACTGTAGGGATTCTATGGTTCTGTACGCTGAATGTTCTACTATTCTTGACTCTTCTTTCCTTTTGAAAATGGTGTCTGATGCCCCATCTCCTGCCCTCAGTGAAACTCCGATGTTTTGCTGTGTTGAAGATACCTGTACAAATAAAAGCTGCGTTACATGGGGTCTACTTTTAAGAAATTGGCCACTCGGCCTTGCTGTTTCACGCTAGTGTTTATGGTCCATGTGAGGTTCCTTCTAATTCTATCAACACTTCCTTCTGTTCTTCCTCCTGTTTATTCAGCTTCTCTTAAATGTGGCTAAACCACAGGCAGGGACAGAAATGGCAGGCTCCCTGCTCGCAGCTGGCAGCAGAGGTCTGCCAGAATCTATGAAGAGAGAAACAGAGTTAACCTTTTTAGTCTGATATGCCTGTCTTCTTTGGAACTTCCCTTAGCTATTCCCTGTGGTAAAGAGTCCCACCTTCTCATCACGCTCTAGCTAAATAATTTTTTTCTGAATTCATAACTGGATTTATTAACAAGCTTGTCTAATGTTATGTCATAAATATATTTTTCTCAGTATCTCTCTTCAGTTTATCTTTAAGTCCTCTAGAGATTATCCATCCCGTCACCTTCTGTTTTCCAGAGAAAAGCAGCATAGGGTGTTCACTCATTCTTGAAGGATATATCCCTTCAGTAATGGTCTTGTTCCTGCGAGTTTTATTTGATAAATATATTGAGGCATTGACAAAAGTGTAGAATAAAGAGACCAGAACTATTAATGGTACATCGTGTGGTCTGACCAAGACTTGAAGCAGGGTTTCTATCCTTCTAGAAATGAACCTCGTTGGCCATTTTTAAACGGTCTCAGTTAACCTTGCTTGCAATTTATAGTGATTTGTGCAGTTGAGTCTTGGATCACATTGCTTCCTCAGTGCATTCAAATCCTTATTCTCCAATCTTTTCATCTTAGCGTCTCTCCATGAGGAATTCCACACTGGCTTCACCCATTCCCCAGCGGAGTGCTACATTGCTGCTGATGACCACAAGTGCTATGCAATCCAAACCCAACAGCACCAGCTCTTCTTAACCTTCACGTCAGATACTCCAACCTTTGCCCTGCGAAATATTGCAACCAAAACGATCACCCTACTAACGAAGGAGCTTCCTTTCTGAGCTGCACCTGCCAGAATTCCAGACTCCATGTTCAGAGTAAAGTAGACACCACCTCATCCATTGAGGCAATAATCGAACAACCGTCTGCCCTGAATAGCGCTATCACTCCCTGAGAGTGATGAGAAGCGAGAGCAACCCAGTTAGTCAATGCTCTTGGTTCCTTTGGATTTGAAAGGAGAGAAACTAGCAGTTTTCCTTGTTAATAATTGTGAGGAAACACCAGGTGCAGGAACAGCTGTGGGCTCACTTGCATAGTAGTGACACAGATAGGAAAACCAGAGAAAGGCCCAAGGAGAAACTGCTTTCATCCTATCGGATAACTTTTGATGTGGTCGTTCTCAGGGAAGTAAAGAAAAGAGGAGAAGGGGTTTGGGTAAGGCGAAGTAATTGCCCCCTTTACTATTGCTGCTGTGGCAGATAGCTCTCGTTCACTGGCATGAGGGTATGGGATGGGAAGAAGTTGAAGAACCATCCTAGAAGGAAAAGGAACTGTGACAGGGGGGTGCACTTCAACTCTACAAGACAAGACAGGAAAGCTAAAGTGACTTGTAAAAGTGATGTTTTGTTAAACTTGATCCTGGGTCTTATTCATTGACTGCTCTTAGAATTCCAGTGCAAGAAACAACCAGCTAGTTGGCAGAATAGCTGAAAGCACTGTTGTGTTGGACCTCTTATGGTTGTTGTTACCCCTGCCTGGCCTGGCCCCCTTAAAAGCGTATTCATGTTGAAGTCAGGCTGCTCCTAGCCAGCAGTGTATGCAGTAGTACATGCTGTGGCTAAATATTCGAGGCTATCAGTTCTGGATCATGCAAAATAGCAGAGGGGTAGATTAATGGCAGTGGAATCTTGGACAAGGACAGGTGGAGAATTTCGTAAAAATAAGTGAAGTGACAGAGTGGTTCACACCCATGTAAGTTAGACAAGTTCATCTGTGTGTTACATTTTGAGTGTACTTTAATAAAAATTCATCTAAATTACCTTAAATGCTTTTTCTTAGTTGTTCTGTTTCCATGGTCCTCTCCTTCTAAATAAACAAGAATTAAGAGCTCCCTCTACACCCCCTATCAAACACTCAGAAGACAGGGACAGCAAAAGGGTTAGACATGGAGTTAAGCTCTCTATTCTTTTGAACTGAAATTAAAGCTCCATTAGACTGTTCACATCAGACATTTCCAGGAGGAGAACAGCATGGTGTTAGATACAGAGCAAAGCTCTCTTTTCTCTTTTAAACTGAATACAAAGCTCCCTGTAAACTGTCCCCATCAAACACTCCTGGGCATGGTGTTAGATACAGAGCATAGCTCCCTCTACACTGTCTCCAAAGTTCAGAGCTGGTGCAGCATGGTATTAGGTACAATGATCAGGAAAGTAAAGAATGAGTTTTACCAACAGTCTCAGTATGGGCTGTGTACAGAGCAAAGCTGCCTCCTTGTCACCATTTGAGGGCTCTTACTGTGGCCCCTTTATAAAGTTGCAACCTTTAGACTATGACTCAATATCTGTTACCTACTGAGACTCATCTTTCTTGGAATTACAATCAACAAGTGTGGGCCCTCCTGCTGCCTGCTCAGCAAGGTAGAGAAATGATTACACTGGTTGAGGTATCAAAACATTGAATAACCAATTCAAAGCAAGTAGCTGTCAGCTTGTAACACAACTTTACAATTACCTTCCTTTAAGGTCATTGAATTAATTAATACACTAATCACAAGACATTAATGGTTCAGTTTTCTTCTTCTAGATTAGCAGTTTGTTACTTTACTGTTTTAATGACAGACTTGATTTACTGAGAAGGAGATCAAATTTCTTCTGTTAAAACTAATCAACTTAGGAACCCTGGCCCTTAACATGGATGCTCGTGTGAAAAAATGCATTTGTTGAGATAACAGCTACTCACAGCCTGAGCATTTTGAGGGGAGGTGGTGTGCCTGTTATCACTGCCTGACGGTCTCCCTACAGAGTGTCTCCTGTAGAAATTAAATGTAAAAAGTGGAGCTACTCCATTCTCCAGCACTTCTGCTTCAGGGCTATGATCCAGAGCACTGCAGTGGGATTTTATTGCATACAAGATTACTTAATTTCTGAAGAATTTGCTAATGGGACAGTGTGGTAACAGTTGCATAAAATTACAGGAACACAACATAGAAATGAACTCTTTGGCATAACTGGCCAGTGTCACTATGTATATTCCAACTGAGTTTCCTCTAATCCTAATGGCATATTTACAATTTACAAGTACTGTACTTAATCTATGTTAGTGACTTGGATGCAGGGATAGAAAATACGACAGAAACTCCGATCACTTAATCTGAACTTTCAACATCCTTTCTCCCCAGTACTTCACCTCTGATGAAGAGTAATCAAGACTTGAAACATTACCTTGCTTTCTCTCCATGGATGCTACCTGAGCTGCTGTGATCTTCAGCATTTTTTGCTTTCAGTTCAGATTCCACTGCCTGTGGTAATTTGCTCCTAGTAAATACTGTAGCCAGATTTGTAGACCACACTAAAAAGTCGGAAAGTAATTTTCTTATTTCTTCGTTGCAACTTACAAATAGATATGGATAGATTAGGTGAATGGGCCAAAATTTAGCAGATGAAGTTTAACATGGATAAATGGAAGGTTATCCATCTTGGTCAGATGAAAAGATAGCCAACTTATCTAAAGAGAGAAACTTGAGTGTTTTGATGCAGAGGGATCTGGGTGTTCTTATGCATCACGGAAAACTAGTATGCAGATTCAACAGGCAATAAAGGAAGACAAATGAAATTCGGGCATTGATTGCTGAAGGAATAGAATATAAATAAGGAAATGTAGCTGCAATTGTACAAGGCATTAGTGAGGCTACATCTGCAGTATTGCATAGAATTTTGGTCCCCTTAATATAGGAGAGATGTCATTGTATTGAAGACAGTTCAGGGGAGATACACTACTAGATGGATTCCTGAAATGAGGGGTTTGGGTTTTGAAGAGAGATTGAGCAGTTTAGGCCTATGCTGTCTGGAGTTTAGAAGAATGAGAGATCTAATTGTGCTTAAGGTGCTAAAGGGGATTGATAAAGTCCACGTAGAAGTGAGGTTTCCGCATGTGGGGCAATCCAGAACAAGAGGCCATCAATTTAGTATAAGGAGTGACAGATTTAAAAGAGACAAGGAGAAATTACTGATTTCAAAAGGGTGCGAATCTGTGGAATTCACTCCCCCAGAGTGCAGTGAATGCTACAACACTGAATTAATTTGAAGAGAGATTTTTTAATTAATAATTGGTTGAAGGGTTATGGAGAGCAGGGCAGGAAAGTAGATCTAAGGCCCAAATCAGATCCACCATAATCGTATTAAATGGCATCCACTGCCTTTTGAGGAAGGGAATTCCAAAGATTCTCAGCCCTCAGATTAAAAAAAATTTTCTCATCTGTCATTATTTTTAATCTAATGACTCCTAGTTTTAGTTACAGGGGTTCAGTTAGCTGGATGGCTGGCTTGCAATGTAGAGTGACACCGGTAGCATAGGTTCAATTCTTGCTCTGGCTGAGGTTACAAAAAAAAAAGCAACTTTCCTTTTCAATCATGTCTTGTCACCTGACTTCAGGTTAAACCCCAACCAGATCTCTCTCTCGTTTGAGAGAGAGCAGCTCTATAGTCTGGTAAGACAATGGCGACTTTACCCTTTAGCTCTAAATTCTTCCACAAGAGACATGCTTTCGATAGCCATCCAGTAAAGTTCTCTCAGGATCTGATGTTTCAATTAAGCCACCTCTGACTCTTCCAAAGTCCAGAGGATTCAGTAGTCCTAGTCAGGCCATGATTCTCTTAAACTGGATTTCAGGCCAAGTCTTGGCAGGTCAGATTGCTCCCTTGAACTAGTAGGAGAGGACCTAATGGAAAATAGGGAGCTATAATGTGGAACAGGTGACTGGCATGACCTGAAACTATCTAAGTCATACAGCTGCAGTCTTACCTTAACCACCTCTTGAACTCCCAAGTCCAACAAATGCGTTGCTGAGCATGAATTTCCACTCGACTGGTCCATAGTTATGCTCAGCCAAGTGGTGCAGTGGTTTGATGTCGCCTTCAGCATTATGGTTGACCAGGAAACTCTCCTGCTCTTACTAACTGCCATCAGGCAGAATGGAAGGCTGATAATCAACATGTCTGGCAACCCTGTGTAAACACTTTGTGACCATCAAGTCCTAAATGGGACTTGAGCCTGGATCTACCATAAGACCACCTTACTTATGCCAGTGTTTGTTCCTGGCATCCTCCAGGCACAGTTTAGGGTTGAGCGTGGTTAGGTCTTCTGTTTGAGGTCTTGTACCAGTGCTTAATGGGAAAGGTGTGTTTCAGTGTTAAATAGAGCAATCATCCTGCTATCCGTTTCATCCACCAGCACCTCCCCTGTAACCGCCCACAAAACCTAAGATTTCAGTGTTTTGTTCCTGTAATGCTTACTCTCATATTTATGCATCTACAATTTTTTTTAAACCTTTCTTAAGGCTGTCAGATGTTGCAAACTTATATTCAAAATGTCCAAAACAGCTTTTGCCTCACACTATGATCACTTAGCTTTAACAAGCCAGATTTCCCTTTAAACATCTGGTGTGACATCCTGTGTCCCTCTCTCATTACCTTTTCTATACCTTGGCCAATACAGAGGATGTAATATCAACAACTGAAGAGGCTCTTTGAAGGGCAGTTTACTACATTAGTGGATCTGTACAATGATCCTTCTATCACTGACATAGAACTGTATTAATGAGATAAATCCTAGTCAGCCCTTCTACAATGCACATGTGCTTAGCAATCTAGCTCTACATATTTACCTGCACTACAAACTCTAGCTATCCAAATCTAACAGGCACCCTCTTTCCTCTAATTCCAGGCAAAATATTCCTTTAAATATTCATTATTAAATGGACTCCTCCGACGATAAGCAGATAATCATTTACGTCTAGGTATTCAGTGGTTTGGGTCCAAAAAGCAGAATTAAAGTCCAATTTTCCCTTTTGTTTCTAAGTTTCCATCTTCCTAAGGTGTTGACTATGGGCAGGTTAAAGGTTCCATTGATAAGGATAGTTCTCCAGTGTCTCATCCAAGTGAACATCTTCCACGGTGCAAGCTGGCAAACTATTCATTTCTTGGGGCATCACAACCAAGCCCAAATTCTCCCCCTCCCTCCCCTTATCTCTCATTACCATTGCACATTATGAAGACACAAAAATAAATCAGCTCAGAGACAGGGAACTGATCATTATGGTCAGTTTATCTACACAGTGTCCTTCATTGTACATTTGCTTTTGTTAAACATAGTCTGTCGTTTAACACTGATGGGAGATTCACATCTCAGATGTATACAGACACACACAATATTCTAAGCTGCTCCTCTAATGAAACAGTAATTGCATAGTAACATCATAATCCTACTTTGGATTCAGCCATACTGGTACTCAGATGTTTACTAGATCAGACACAGATTATTTCAATTTTAACCCTACCCACTGCCCTCCCCACCTCATCTCCTGCTGAGGTACAAATGCCAGTTAACTTCCAATGTCCTTTTCCATGTGGACAGTCTTCACGAGCATGTGTGATCTACACAAGCTTTGAGAACTCAGCAAGGAAAAAGCAAATTTGCGGAATCCCAATCACATCCTACATGTATTTTATCATTTCACTGGATACTGATCAGATGAAGGGTGTCCTACCTAGATCCCCAACTTGAGATATGACTAAGCCATTTGTCGGGACCTGTCCAGCTAGCCAACCCCCTTCCTCTTTCTGCAGCTGTGATGACTTGGCACATTGAAGCCAATTGAATGGTTCACCCTCCTTGTACAGCAGCCCCTCTGGTCCCTGTGGTAACCATAGCGTGTCTTTACTTCCACCCTCCTCAATAAATTAGCAAATGGCATCTAGTGAAAAAGAACTTTTTGAGGGAGATTTCTATTTAAATGCAGCTTCCCACCCCACAGTCCCTTTTGCCTGGTTACTGTAACACCACCCTATTCCAGGCTGTGTGACCAGAGACCCTTCCAAATTTGCTGAGAGGTCTCTCCATGGCTCAATGGCACTCCCCACCACTCTGGAAGTGCCAATGCCAGAGTAGGGTGAGACAGATCAATGTGGTGAAAGCGAGACCAGAGGATGAGGGGCAGAGGTGAAGTCAAGGAGCCCAGCAATTTATGCATCACATTTAACATCTGCCACAACAGCAGAAAACCGCTGTGATTACCCGCCCTTGCACTTTTGCTTTAGTGGGGGTTACAATATGAAATGGACAGTCAGTGCATCACTAGAGGCAGACTTGACTTTATTGCCCAAAACATTCCATTTCTCCAAGGCAGACATTGCAATAACTGCTGCAGATCTAAACAAGAATCGCGATCAACTCAACTGTGAATTCAGCAAGAGTGGTGAGCTGGTGTGACTCCGTTTTGCAACAAGTCTGAAATATCCACACGCTGATTTCTGCAATAAAAGGACAGTGCGAAGGAACATTTGATCGCTGGTGCTCACAAAGTGGACACAAGTGTGTGGAAACTAAAACAAGTGCAGAGTCTAGAAGAACCAGACTTGAAGCCAAAAGTACCCCTGAACTTTCTTATCAGGAGGAGAGACATGACAAAGCATCTTTAAGGAATTAGGATCTGACATCTCCATTGTTTCCTGCTAGTGGAAACAGTCAGCAATGGATTTAAGTTGACTGGCAAAAACAGATCAGAGCAATTTAATTTTTAAACCATGTGTTCATTTGGTACACATTGCCTGAAAAGGGTGATAGAAGCCAATTTAGTTATTAAATATTTTAATAATTATTTTCAAAGGAGTCTTGAACAAATACTTGCAGCATTACAGGGGAAGCAGCATGACTAATTGAACTTCCTAGGAGCCAGAAGAGGTTCAATGGATCAAAAAACCGTCTTCTGTGCTGTAAGATTTTATAATATACACCAAAGCTGAATTCACACTGTTTTGTTCAATAAAACTGAATTACTTGAAATTTTTCCAAATTACCTCCAGTATACAGAATTGGTCAAAAGGATTTTCAATCCTGCTGCATAGTATCAGATTGCTTGGAAATGTCCCAAATGGCTTCACGAGAAACAAATTGAATTTCTGCAGTACAGACGCTGTTGCTACATCACAGTCTGCAGCTGCTATTTTACACACACAGCAAGATCCCATGAAGGAGGAGCAAAGTGAACGCCCAGAGAATTTGTCTTCTAGTGCTCATTGGGAATGTTACGGCAACGTTGACTTGGAACAAGCTTCATACTCCTGCCCACACGGTGCCAGGGGCTCAGTAAGTGGTGCCTTAGTTCAACGTGTCACCCGAAAGGGAGTGCAGCAATGCCTCGCTGCTATACGAGGTGAGAGAGTCTGGACTGTATACTTAAGTAACTGGAGTAATGATTTGAATGTCTCATCCTTAGAATCAGAGAATGATTTCAATAGGAGATACCAGCAGTGACAATGGACAGCCAAAGTGGACATATTCACACTGGATATTTGACATTTTTAAATAAACTCAGCAAGTTTCCATTTGCTTAATCTCAGATACAAACAGATTCGAACCTGCTGTCATTCTGGTGTGCTGTAAGGAGAAACGAAGGCACGGACTGCACAAATGTTTTGTAGGGTCAGCAGACTCGGACTCGGAATTGTGCTGATCATGTTGACTGACTATTGTGGCAGGCTAACTGGAGGAAAGCACTGCCAAGGAGGTCCAGCTGAACAGCCTTCTTCCCAGCAGCACAAGGGCATGGAATAACAATCAGAAGCTGGACCATCAGCTGAAGGTGCCTAGCAGTGCCACTGTCAGTAATTATAGATGGGCCTAATATCAGCTAATTCAGCGCAGACTGAAGACAGAAGTCGAGGATTTCACCAGGTCCCTACAATTCAAGAGCTAAAGATGATGCTTTAACCATCAGTGGAACCTGAAGGTCAGAGGTTCGACAAACTGCAAGAGGCAATCACCAAGATCTTCAACAGATGGGCAGCTGAGGCTAAATGTGTAAACTCTGTGGCCCACTCAATCCAAAAGCCCACCTAGTTACAAGGGATCTTCCCCCAGAGTTGGCGGGGGGGGTCCTAATTCAATCCCATCTCACACAAATGAACTTCAAAAAAAGGGTTCATGTTAAAGTTTACAAGGAATGTGAATTGGATATTGTATTGCACTGTTTCAACTATCAACCCTCATGTTATCCTGAGCAAGTACCTCAGCTTCAGAATCAAACATAAACACCAACATCCCCCACCCCTCACCATGTCAGATCTATTGAGGCAATTAATGCAAAATTACCAGTAGGGCTGGTTACACAGAGCAAAGGCTGGAGGCACACAGACAAATATACTGCATTATAGATCACACAATATCATACACTTTTACCTTGATTGAACTATGACTAAAGTGCTACACATCACTAAGTTAATCGCTTTAATACATATTGCATTTAAGAAAACAAAAAAGAAAGAACCTCACTCATGATCTGTAAACATGCTGCTTTTAAACAAGGCAAGAGAGTGGTTTTTGTCACAAAATGACTTCCTCAGTTCCCAGAAGACACAGCAAGCTCCAAAAATCACTTTGCATCTCTCTGTTCTTAGAGCTGAGTGCAGCTGTCCCCACCCATCTCAGATTTACTAAGAAATGTAAAAGGATTGAGTCAACAAGGTAGATGGTAACCCCAAAAGGTTCGGTTCTGAGCTGTCTGAATAATTGGAAAACATGGAGAAGGTAGAAGAATGAAAGATGCAGATTGGATAGGAAGTCTCAGTTCCACAGGTCATCAAGAAGCCTCTTTGACAGAAAGGACTTCCAAACTACAGTCCTAACAGGCAGACGGTTATTGTTAAAACAAAAGTATTCTCTTTTGTAAAATTCTCCACTCAAGGACTTGACTGTTGGGCTATGGCTTCATAAGTGCCAGTCAGCACCTTCCCCAAGTGCTTTGTGTTCAAGTGAATGGCACTAGGCTATTTCATACTGGAGGCCCTCCCTGCCAAGCTTGCTAACGTGCATTCAAAGCTGCCTATTTATCCAGCACAGTATCCAGAGGGGACACCAAGTGATTCCTCTTTGCCCTGGAACACACGAGTGCGTTCCTGCCTCTCAGATACATTAGTCAGTGGATTTTTGCCACTTCTTGGCTCCAGACACTGGAAAATGCCTTCAGCCAACTCCCTTACAGCCCCTAACATGTGAGGGCATAAAGCATACTTGAATTCAAAATAACTTGGTTACAATGACACCTTAATTTTCTCTAATTCAGGAAAACTCAATCAAAAATCCTGAGATAGAGCAGTTAGGATAATTAATGGGAGCTTCAATGATTGAAGACAGCAAGGAAGCAATTCTATATGAATTACCCTTTATTTTTTGTAAAGATGGGGAATTCTCAAAATTACTGTATGAGCAGTTTCATGAGACATAATGCATCATGATAGCTTGGGATTAAAGAACTGAGTATCTTTTAAAAGTCTTACACCTGAATGCAATTCCAGATAGCTTTCTACATTAAATTCTGATCCCTACCTTTAGAATGGAAAACACCATGTAAACACGAGATGCTGTAATTACACCTGCTAGTTGTGCTAAAGCAAACAAATTTATACAAGATTTGTGAACTTGAAATGGAACAAAAAAAAAGGTCAGAATGGGCCATTTTAAAACAGTGACTGGATGATAATGTGGTCAATTGTTAGCAGGATATGAATGAACAGTGAATTAAAATACAAAGAAAAAATGTCAAGGAAGTTCCACACTGGAATATTAAAAGCAATGGAGGAAAATGGAGTGGGAGCATGTGATTAATTTAGTGGGAGAAGCAGGCTCAAAGGGCTGAATGGCCTCGTCCAGTTCAATCCTTTACGAAGGCGTTGCACTTTCAAAAATAGCTCAAAACAAAATGTCGAGGTGAAGGAAAGTGTCTCCCACTCCATCTACCTGGAACAAGTTGAGTCAGTCACTTGGGTCCTGATGAGCAGTTTAAAACAGTTAAGTTTTGAAGTCAACTGCCCAACTTCAATGTTAGGAAGAAAGTTAGCAGCATGTTAAGGGTCGCTTGAACTATTCAGTACTATCAAGAGTGGATCTCTACATTAACTCCATTTTCCCCACTCAAATCCCTCGATACCTTTAGTGCCCAAAAATCTACGGCTTTCGGTGCGGAATACGCTCAAAAGCTGAGCATCCACAGTCCTCTCCAGTAGAAGATTCCCAAGGCTTTTTCCAATTCAACAGCATGCCCAGTTACAGAAAGCCGCTGATCAGATGACTTCAAGTCAGGGGCACTTGTTTAGAAATTTTTAGTGGTTTTGCAGTCATGAACCTCACTGCCAAGTATCGCTAACATTCTTCCTCCTCATTCTACAAGGCACTAGCCAGACCACACCCAGAATACTGTAAACAGTTTTGGTCCCATTATCCAAGGAAGGATTTACTGCCACTAGAGGCACTCCAGAGAAAGTGCACTAGTTTGATCCCAGGCATGATGGGATTTTCTTATAAGGAGAGGTTGAATCGATTGGGCCTGTACTCAAAAGTGCAGAAGATATACAGGAGACCTTAGTGAAACATAACGGATACATGCAGAGAGGTTGTTTCCCCTCATAGGAGAGTCTAGGACCGGAGGGGCAAGTCTCAGAGTAAGGGGTCACCCAAATAATAAAGAAGGAAAAATTTCTCTGAAGATAGTCAATCCCTTACTGCAGAGGGCTAGTCATGATAGAAATCAAAAGGCTGAGATTGACAGATTTTAGTCAATAAGTGAATCAAAGGTTATGGGGAAAAGGCAGATGAGCGGAGGTGAGCATTATCAGATCAACCATTGTCTTATTAAATAATGGTGCAAGCTCACTGGAGCAAATGGTCTACTTCTGCTCCTACATCTTATGTTCTTCCTCCATCCCACATGGAAGACAGAATTTCCTCAGGATTACTTCTGGTGACATTGACTTCAATGGAAATCGTGCTAGTAACTGCAATGGGATTTCTGCAAAAAGTGCAGTGTTGAGGAAAAGCTCAGGATGGTTGAAGTGATACTTTCCTTGCTTTTGACTGTGCAAATAAAATAATGGACAGAACACACTCGGTTTGTAGGATCTGCCAGATGCAATGTAGTGGGTGCTGTATAGTAAGACAAGCCGGGAACTTTATTCACATTCTTTTGTTCTCTTGTATTTTTTGTTTCCTTTTCCAAGGTTACATTTTGACTCGCGCATTTCATCCAGGCCACAGCAACTCCATTCGTTAAAACGGTCCAACTCACTGCTGCCACTGAAAATTTAATTTGGCTCCCCCCCATCCCCATTAATTTACCAGCGGTTTTGCTCTTGTTAAAAATCAGCCTTTGAAACTGGTCAGGCTCTCTCTATACAGCTCAGCAAAGAAGCCCCACTGCCCTGTTATCCAGTCACTTGGGTTAGTTCTATATACAGGCATTAGGCAGATGGGATTCTCCTGAACAAAACGAGGGGAGGTTATACTAAACCTGGGGTAAGCACAGCACTGGTTCACTCACCATTTACAAGACAACTCCCAGAGCAGTAGTAATAGTGGTAGTAGGTAAAAAGAAACAGGAGGTGGGGATGAACAAGCAAGCCGACCCAAAACAGACAGATGACACATTCAAAATTGAAGGACGCTTTGAGTGAAGCAGAGAGCTGGAGAGGGCAGGGGGTAGGGGAAAAGAAAGAGAAATTTTAAACTTTTGAATGCAGGAGACAGAAGCAGTTTAAGCTGCTTTTCCTCTCGGTTTATGATGCCAAATCCGGTTCCTTGTAAATCCATGAAGAACTGGGTCTGCACAGGATGGGGAAGCTGGCTTGAGAAGTGTAGACGCTGAGGAGCTGGCTCATGGACACAGACTTCCCAGACTCGGAACCAAACAAAGTGGTGCTGGCATGAAAGCAGATTCAGAGTAAGGAACAATTCACCCCATTGTCATGTTTCATTGCATTTACACTAAAGCAAACATTTCTGCTCAATCGCACGCATCATGCAGTTCGTGCTGGCCACTAACAGCAGGGGAGGAGGGAATGAGTTTGACTCGAGCGGGACTTAAAGGTGACAGGAGAGCAGACTTTGTTTTCTAAAGAAACGAGCGAAGACAAAGAGGATGAGAAGGGAAATGTTCCAGTCTTTTTGCACTTGTAACAAAATGTAAAGCGGAAGGTTAAATTAAAAAAAAAGTTTGCCCACCCTCTTAATTTTCAGTGGTGACATTTAAACAGCTAACTTAACATCAGTGACCAGAGAGTAAATTGGTCATACAGGTATTTCTATCCAACCCTAAATAAGGAGTTATATACACATACATTTTACAATTACTTCATACTTTCTTTTAATATAAGGAATGACTATATCGATTAACAGCGAGGTGGAACTTCCAAGTCTTTTGGTATTCGGGCATCATCTAATTGAGATGTGCAGAGGCATGGAGAACAAAAAGGGCAAATCACCCAATAGCTACTGAAAATATTCTGCCCAATGTTCACCCCCTACACTCACTCTCCATCTCTCAAAGACAGTTTGTTGCTCGAGGACAGATGTTCAGACAGCAAGGTGTCATCAAACGCCCTGAAGTTGCTGTGTCCTGTGTGCAAGTCGAGGCAGCAAGTTAGCATGGGCTGTTCAACTGGGAGGGCATAACTGAAGCTTTATGGCCGAGTCTGACTTCACCTTCACCAGGCACCAGCACAGCCCGACACTGGCAGAGCAACCGAGACGCAAAACTGCCACTAGGGTCACTCCCTAACCCAAGACTGCAGGGAATGGCAACGCCAAACCACAGAGTTAAGTCAGCATGCCGTGCAGGGCACTCTTTCCAGGGCTGTGTGTGGCTCAGCCTGACACCATGTGACTGCAATACCAAGCTGGGGTTTGCGAGGAGCCTTTCTGATCACCAATATCTTGGAAACAAAAAGCAGGCAGTGAGGGCTACTGCCGTCACATTCCACAATCCCAGGACTGGGGCGCGTTACAATCATTGAGGGGCTCTCATCAACATGATTGAGAAGTACCACAGATAGCAGCTACGTAGTGTCAGCTTCCCCACAACCTAGTGTCAGCTGTGCTCACCTTCTCCCTTTTCCCTCTGCCTCACATGATGCCTCGCATACCAAGGAATCTTCCAAGTCCCTCAATAGCAAAAAAACCTCTACAATCACGTAAACATATACTGTACTTAAAGGACGTCACATGATGCTTCTTGAAGATTTCACTGGATGTGGCGCATAGATAAATGGACCATCACGCACTCATGCGCACACGGACACACGCTCAGACTCAAAACAAACACACAGTATAGTGTAAGAGATCGATTACATGTTGAGACTTCAGAACTGTTGAGACAGTAATGCACATAGTCGCTTCGACACAGCCTCCTTGCTTGTGCGTAGTGTGAGGCGATACATCTGAGGGAAACAGAAAGAGAGACAGACAAACTAATATCAGCCACTTCTACTGGCACCTACAGATCAAAGCAAAATAGGACAAAGGGCACCATGCAGAGAAACCCCATTAAAGTAGTTTGCACAGGTTTATCCAGGTAGGATATTACCTTTGGCACAAGCAAAGTCAAGGAGAACAAAGCCTCCAAACAACTGCAAGCCAGACCCTCCCAAATCGCAACACTTCCTCCCCACCCCCTTCCACACTGTTCGCACCCAACATTCATGGCCAAGGAGTGCACTTTTTGGATGGACAGTACAGAGCTCTGCCACAAATGGTCTCCACTGGAGGTCAGCGAACGGCCAGCATAAACTGCAGGTTTAGTAAAACTACTGACTCATTGAGGAGTTGGGGCCCATGGCTCTCAAGGTTTACATCTGGTAACTTGATCTACAAAGCCTGGCACCCATCATGTCATTAAGTGACATAGGACATCAGGAGATTAAATCCACTCATATGGCCTCCAACTACCACCTTAAACATTCAACCCTTACACCACCAATGCACAGGGGCAGCAGTGCATACATCTATTAGATGTACTGCAGTAACTCACTAAGCCTTCTTTGACAACAACTTCTAAACCAGTGACATCTGTGCATACAGGAAAATGAGGGCAACAGATGCCTGACCTGGAACTATATCATTCATTCATTCACTGGTGCCAAATCAAAATCCTGCAACTCCCTTCCTAATAGCATTGCACATGTCTCCACATCACATGGACTTGCAGGGTTTGAGAATACAGTTCATCACCATCTTCTCAAGGGCAATAATGCTGTTCTAGCCACCAACGCCCATATCCCACAGATGAATAAAATAAGTCACCAACCTGCGCCTGACTGTTGGGTTCCAGCCTCAACAAACATCCGACCTGGATGGATTTTGTGTGAATGACTCCTGCGCCCACAAAATTGTCACGATTGGGGTCAACATCCTGCAGCAGAGCGGAGCCGAACCCTATCAACTATGAGAACAAAAGAGGAAAAAGATAATCTCTGGATTATTCCTGGTTCCACATGCCAGTGACAGAGTAGGAAAAAGAAGATAGGGCAGATAAATCAATGGCTGAGGAGATGGTGCAGTGGGCAAGGATTCAGATTTTTGGATCAGTGGGATCTCTTCTGGGACAGGAAAGACATGTTCAAAAGGTTTGTGTTTCACCTGAACTGGGAGGGAACCAATATTCTGGCGTAGAGATTTGTATACTTACTTGGGAGGGTTTAAACAAGTTGTGGGGAGGGAAGAGAGTGGTCAGGGGAATCACTTGGAGGGATCCTAAATAGTAGTCGCAATAGAAGGACAGATGAGGATGGCTCCAAATTTAAAAACAGTGAGTTAGTTAGAAAAGATAAGCAAGACCAAGTCAGAGAATGGGATAACTTAAGAATTAAACTGCTTTTATTTCAATGCAAGAGGCCTGACAGGCAGATAGACTCAGGGCATGTACAGGAACATGGGACTGGGATATCAGAGTCAGTACAGAAACATGGCTGAAAGGGGGACAGGACTGATAGCTCAATGTTCCAGGGTTTAAATGCTATAGGAAGGATAGGAAAGGAGGCAAGAGAGGATGGGGCGTGGCGTATTTGATTGAGGAAAGCATTACTGCTGTACTTAGGCGGGATATTTCTGAAGGAT
>NC_063368.1:17545917-17570917 GCF_021869965.1 Rhincodon typus
TACAAATGCTTTGACCATGAATCACAGAATCCCCACAGTGTGGAAGCAGGCCATTCAGCCCATTGAATCCTGACCGACCCGCCAAAGAGCATGCCAACCAGACCCCCAGCCCCGTACCCTTTTCCTGTAACCCTGCATTTCCCATGCCTGCACTCTATGGCCAATCCACCCTAACCTGCACATCTTTGGACAGGTGGGAAAGTGGGAATCGGAATTTTTTTTTGCATTTGATCACTTCACCTTTCACCAGCTCCAAACGTTTCGTCCAGTTAAGTATTTTTGAAGTGCAGCCACAAGTTGCAATACGGGTTTGCATCGTAGAATCCCAACAGTGCAGAAAGAGGCCTTTTTGCCCACCAAGTCTATACCAACCCACTGAAGAGCACACAATCCAGGCCCAAGTCCCACCCCATAACCCCTCATGGGATTTTTACCATGGCACATTGCTGGATGCTATAGGGCAAATTATTTTTTTTAAGCATGGCCGATCCACCTAACCTGCACAACTTTGGGCTGCGGGAGGAAACCGGAGCACCCGGAGGAAACCCATACAGACACTGGGTGGAATCGAACCCGGGTCCTCAGTGCTGTGAAGCAGTGATGCTGACCACTGGGCCACCATGCCACCCAGGAACATGAATGTGGTGGTGACCAGATAGTCTCAGTTTTAGTGAACTTGGTTGAGTAATTAAATATTTGCTACGCAATGAGAGAGAACACCCCAACCCCCCTCAGAAGTGTCCATGAGAGAAGTTCAGTTTAACATCTCATCCTGCTTCAGGGTGTTTTGTTCGCCAGACAAACAAGGACAGGCAGTAGAGCCATCGAACTGGAAAGCAAAGAACAAGCCATTTGGCCCATTGAGTCGGTGCTGGTTTTATTTTAAGGAACAATCCAGATAAATGCACCTTTGGCAGCATCATCCATATTCAGAGGCCACAAAATGAGAAGAATGTATATGATTCGCACTGACCTGTTCTGCCAAAGATGGTATCACCTCCATTTCCCTTCTCTCTTAGGCCTCAAGCAGCTCAATATGGGTCAAAGCTGTCTGCAATGTACAAAATATCTGCTGTTCATCTTCAACCTCATCTTTTGGGTGAGTGAACCCTTATCTGTCTTTTTTTTGTTTGGTAAGTTTGTATTCAGTCAGGAGTATTGCGAGGTCAGCATTGGCATGGAGGAAGGCTCTGTCCAAACAGATAAAGTGTTTGTAAACCATTCCTGCTGCGCTAGTCTCCATGTGAGATTGCCTAGACAGGAGTTACTCTGGAACCTGGCTCCTTGGATGCTGGATTAAGAGGCCCCTTGCTGCAAGTAAGACCCTTAGAGACGTTCCACACTGTCACAGTCACGGCCTTCACATGGGACTGTCATTGCCCTGTTCTGACACATTCAGGGCTAAGGCTGTCCAGTGTTGCGGCTCAACTGGTGACATTAGCCTAGTGGCATCATTGCCGGAGCATTAATCCAAAGAGCCACGTGATATTCTGGGAAAACCCAGCTTCGAATCCTCATAGGATCCCTACACTGTGGAAGCAGACCATTCAGCCCATCAACTCCATAGCAACCCTCTGAAGAACATCCCACCCAGACCCACCCCTCCCTTTCCCTGTAACCTTGCATTTTCCATGGCCAATCCACCTAGCCTGCACATGCCTGCACACTACAGGCAATTTAGGCACGGCCAATCCACCCTAACCCGCACATCTTTGAACTGTGGGAGGAAACCAAAGCACCCGGAGGAAACTCTCACAGACACGGGGAGAACGTGCAAACTCCACACACAGTCCCCTGAAGGTGGAATTGAACCCTGGCCCCTGGTGCTGTGAGGCAGCAGTGCTAACCACTGAGTCACCGTGCCGCCCAGTGAATCCCTCAGATGGTGTAGTTTGAATTCAGTTTTTTTTAAGATCTGGAATTAACAGTCTAAGAATGACCATTGTCAATTGTCTGAAAATAAAAATCTGGTTCATTTAATGTCTTTACACTGGTCTGGCCTACATGGGACTCCAGACTCTCAGCAATGCTGTTGACTCTTAATTGCCCTCTGGGCAGTTAGGGATGGGCCTGGCCAGAGTCATTCACATTCTGTGGCTGAACATGTTAGTGAATGCAAAGACCCAAAAAGTCACTGCCTGAATCTCCTCCTTCCCTCTGATATTTCTCTTCGTGAAAATCATGACCTCTCTAGAAAGATGTCATTTCATCTGCAATGAAAACAAGTCCAAACTCATCGATATAATCGGCAAAATCTGATTATCTACTGGCCTCCAGTAAAGGAGGAGAGCCAAAATTCTTCTAATACTGAAAAACAGATGATTTAAAAATGTATGTTATTCACGAAATATCAGGCTTGACGAAGTGCCAGCAAGATTAAATTTCAAGATAAAACATCGGGTAGTAAATCCCTTGATGCTACCCCTTTAATAAGGTAGGAGACCCCTCCTTCAACAGTTCAAAAGCACTCCAGGTCTCCCTCATGAGCCCAACTGCTGAGGGGGCGTGGGGTTGTGGATGGGGACTGGGTCTCAATAATAGGCTTTTACTTCATTGCAACTGTGTACAGAGTTTGTGCCAAGCGTGATAAACCTTGGCTTTTAACTCTGTTGTGTTCCAAACTGCCAAGGGAAGATGGGAGCCATGCCCAACAATTAACAGCAACCAAATGCAACTCATGGGACACAGGGATTAGGGATTAGCTCTTGAAAAAACCCTAACCCAGTGACATAACATAATTCTGAAGTATGGAGATGACCTTGGCATGTGTTGCATTTGACCGGTGCCACAGTTACTAAAATTAAACCTTTGTATTACAACCTTGAGATGTCCCAAAGCCCCTCACAGCCAAAGATGTGTCATTTGTGAAGTGCAAATTTGAGCCAGAAAGTCAGGGGTTCAATTTACCCCTCTGGAGACCTTGAATCCAAAAGCCAGGCTGAGGGAACACTGCACCATTTCAACATGAGAAATAAAATCAGGATTAGCCTTCTCAGGCCTGCTTCGCCAGTCATTATGACCACGGCTGATCGACAGCCTCAGCTTCACTTTCCTGCCTGCTTCCCCATATCCCTCGATTCCCCTGAGAGATAACAAATCTATTGATCTCTCCCTCAAATATGTTCAATGTCGGAGTAAAGTCACCATTGTCCTACAGGACTGTTTCTCTCATTTTAGAGAGAAACAACAGGTGGTGGTTTAACCTGACGGTTGTCACACCTCAGATGAGGGGAGTGAGGTTGAGAAGGAGAGTCCTTCATGGTAAATTAAGATGCTGTGCGAGTTGAATCCACGCCAAAGGAATTACTCTGCATCACTAACCAGTCATCCAGCCAAGTGAGCTAACCAGTCATGGTATAATATTCATAGCCCAATGGGGTAGAAATTCAATGGATAACACTTTTGAGTGAAGATATTTTTCCGCATCTCATCTTTGATCATCTTCTTTCTCGGGTGCCTGGATCCCCATCCAGGGGAAACAACCTCTCAGTATCTATCTTCTCAAGTCCCTTCAGCATCTTGAAAGTTTCTATTAGATCACCATCTCCTTCCAGTCTACAGAGAATATTGACTCAATTTTGCTCAGCCTCTTGTCATAGACAGTTTTCCAACCCTGGCACCAATCTCATAAACTTTCGCTGTTCCACCTTCAGTGCAAATGTATCCTTTCTTCGACATGGAGACCAAAATTGGGTGCACTCATGATATCGCTACAGCCTTCTCCAATTGTAGCAAGACTACCTTATTCTTAACTGTGGCACCAGTCAAATGCAACACATGCCAAGGTCATCTCTATACTTCAGGATAATGTTATGCAACTGGGTTAGGGTTTTTTCAAGAGCTAATCCCTGTGTCCCATGAGTTGCATTTAGTTGCAGTTAATTGTTGGTGATTGAGCATTGAAATTATGGTCTTTGCAGGTCAGTATGGCTGATCACTACCATCAGGAATACAGTTATCCAACTGAATCATTGAGGGAGGTCTCGGCATTCTAACATTATGCTGCATTGCATTGTAACCCGCACCAAGTCCCCTTCACCCTTGGCCTTTGCTGAACTAAATAGGCTCCTGGTCCAGCAGCCTCCAAACTTTACAATTCTCATCATTGAGTTCAAACTCCTTCATTTATGTTTGTTCAGTCTTATGACCCTCTGAGATTACTGTACTCCTCCAAAAGTGAAGATACTTTCTAATCAACCTATTCAGACATGTTATAACATCCTTCTGGACTAGGTGGGACTTTCTTTTTCCTTAATTCATTCACGGGATGAGGGTGTCGCTGGCCAGGCTGCATTTATTGCTCATCCCTAGTTGCCCAGAGGGTAGTTCAGAGTCAACCACATTGCTGTGGGTCTGGAGTCACATGTAGGCCAGACCAGGTAAGGATGGCAGTTTCTTCCCTAAAGGGCATTAGTGAACCAGATGGGTTTTTCCTGAAAATCAGCAATGGATTCATGGTCATCATTAGATTCTTAATTCCAGATATTTTATTGAATTCAAATTCCACCATCTGCCGTGGCAGGATTCGAACCCGGGTCCCCAGAACATTATCTGGGTCTCTGGATTAACAGTCCAGTGATAATACCACTAGGCCGTTGCCTTCCCCCAGGCCTCCTGGGCCAGAGGTAGGAATGCTACCACCTCACCACAAAAGCCCCTCCTTCAATTTCTGAACCCTTGTCCAGTTTCCCCTCCTGTGACAGATGTGTCTTCAGTCACCTCTGTCCGAACCCTGTGGAATTTACTTTCTAAAGGACTTACACCTCCCTGTTCCAATTAAGATGCCCATAAAACCTGATGGCCTTTAGTCACCTGTCTGTCTATGTGACACAGTCTACTGTGAGGCACCTTGGGATTTCTCTCCCCCCCACCGCCGTGTGAAGGATGCTATGTAAACGCAATTTGTTGTCTCCTGTTCCAGCTGGGCGGCTGCGGGTTGCTGGGAGTTGGCGTGTGGCTCATGGTGACGCAGGGAAACTTTGTGACCCTCTCCTCGTCCTTTCCTTCTCTCACCGCCGCCAATTTCTTCATCGCCGCGGGCTCCATCATCATGGTCGTGGGCTTCCTGGGCTGTCTCGGAGCGGTGATTGAAAACCGCTGCCTCCTGCTGAGCGTGAGTACCAAACCGCACCAAATTTCACAGGGACCCAGGTTCGATCCCTCCCTGGGCCGACTGACTGTCTATTTGTGGAGCTTGCGCGTTCTGCCCGTGCCCGGGTGCCCCGGTTTCTTCCCACAGTCCGAAGATGTGTAAGTGAAGTGGTCTGGCTGTGCTAAGCTGCCCGTAGTTGTCCAGGGATATGCAGGCTGGGTGGGTTAGCCATGGAAAATGTAGGATTATAGGGATAGGATGGTGGGGTGCGCTTGGGTCTCAGTGGAATGCTGTTTGTAGGGTCGGTGCAGACTCAATGGGCCGGATGGTCTGTATCTGTAGGGATTCTATGGGTGGGTAACCCAATGCCTGTGACCCATGCCCCCTAGCTGGGCAGGCATACTTAATGCCAGCTCGCCAGTCCAATTGACTCGAATATGACACTAGTCCTGGCCTGGTAGAGTTGGGGCAGGTGGAAGTCAGAAGGCCATCATTTTTAAACTACTTTGTCAAACGCACTGGAAGGATTGGGGCTGGGGTGCATCTTTTTTTTGGTGGGGGGTTGGGGGGGAGGTTGGTGTGGGTGCCCCATGTGCAAGGGGATACAACTCCTCACTACCTGATCCCTGGGATCCAGATGCCATGCTGTCTTCTTTCTGCGAGTCAGAATCATAGAATCCCTACAGTGTGGAAACTATCGCTCGTTGCTAGGCTCAGACGAGGATTTCCACCCACTGGGGGTGGGGTGGAATGAAAGTATGACCCTCCCCTCTTTCAGCTCCCCCAAACCCCCCCCACCCCCACCAACCGCAGCATGTTACAGCTGTGGGGTGGCTTGAGTACAGAGCCCAGGCAGTTGCAGTGCATGCAGTACCAAAGGCGTACCGTTGGAGGTGCTGTGTATTGGATGAGATGTGAAGCTGAGATCCCACCTTCCCTCTGAGGAGGGCATGGTACGATCCCATTGACCACCTGTTATGCAGTTTATGAGTCTGCTGTCCTCCTGTACCTACTTGACAGACACTGTTTAGAAACAAAAACACCTACACAGTGTCCAAAGGAGGGCAGAGACTTTTGGGCTGAATTGGAACTTGATTCTCACCCAGTTGTAAATAACAGATTGGTGCTAGTTTGGACCTGGGAGCAGAGGTGCTGAACATTCTACTCTGTTACTATCTGCTGCTCCCAATTTGGGACGGATGGGAGAGCGGTCAGCACTCCATGTCTTTGATTTTAGTTGCTTTCCAATGTCAACTTCTCATGACCTCCTCCTCCTCCTTCTTCCTGGCAGTTTTTCGTGGTCCTCCTGATCATCTTCCTCCTCGAAATGATCATCGGAATCTTGTTCCTGTGTAACCAGGAAACTGTAAGTGTGGGTGCTGGGCCAGCTTTCCCTTTCACTGCTCAACTGTTGACATCAGTGCCCACCCCTCTCCCCTCCCCCATTCTTAATGAGCATCGACGTCACATACATAAAGTCTCACTGCTCACTGAGGAATACTTCCCTCAAAAAGTTCGGAAATAGTGATCTTAACAAATGACAGACTGTACAGTGCACACTTCCTACTCCAGAAAATAAAATTTCTTTCTTTTCCTTCAAAATCACAAGATTACACTTGCAGAGGACATAAAACATTTTGCACATTAAATTAGAATTTACAGTGGGTGGACGCACGAACAATGGGACTTGAGACACTGAAATCCAGAAACAATGTTACTCCAGTCAATCAGCTTGGGTCCAGAATTGACTCTCATTGATCAGCGTGTATCTAATTGACCAGTTACCATCCTATCACACCCACTGATCAAGCAGCTATTGATATCGGTGTGTACTAGACCCATAATCATATGTTGAATTGGCTTTCAGAGATTTGCAAGGGTTTTATTGTTAATCTATGATTGAGCACAAACAACAGTTTCCACATTTCCCATCTGGACCCTTTTCCCTGTCCAGAAGTCAACGCCCTGGGGACACACCCAGCTCTTTTTAAGTGATCTTACACACAACTGAACTGTTTTTAGCTTCCCATCACCACATCACCTGTGTTTTATTTTTACTCCTCTATTAACCACCACCAGTAAATCACCCGTGTTTCCCGACAAAGCAAATGACCAAAGGGGAGGGATAGAGGGAGGGAACAACTAGCTCTTAAGTACAAAGTCAATGAGTTTCATCTCTACTCAGTCACCTCTGGTTTACTGTTAAAGGGGTTTGCATTTCTAATCCTGACAACTGGAACCGATAGCTTACCTGCATAAACCCACTTTATCGTCCGTTGATCCTAGATAAACCAGTACGCAAAGGAAGAGCTCAAGAACGGCCTCCAATTCTACAACACATCAGGAAACGCTGGGCTGACCAATGGCTGGGACATCGTGCAGACTGATGTAAGGTCACGTGCTCTGGTATACCATTCCTGTCGGCTGTTACTGACTAGAGAGATTGACTAGAGTGAAACTGACCATCTTTGTGTATTTCCTTGCCTGTCCAGTTCCGGTGCTGTGGTGTCGTTCATTACAAGGACTGGTTCAGCGTCTTAAATGGAACCAAAGTGCCTGCTTCCTGCTGCTTCAAGCTGGTCCACAACTGTTCAACTAATCCTAACACCTGGTGGAAAGATGTGAGTCTCGAGTCGGATGTCGATATCTGATTAAAAAGAGATCCCAAAGGGGAGTGTTATTGCCTAATACCTGGGATGGGCAAGTTGTCTTATAAGGAAAAAGTCAGACTGAGTTTGTATCTGATGGGATTTAGAAGAGAAAGGCAGCTCAATTGGAATATATAAAATTCTGAGGGGGCTTGACCGGGTAGATGTGGAAAGAATGTTTCCTCTTGTGGGGGAAGCCCAGAACCAGGAGGTCACTGTTTACAAATAAAGGATCATCCGTTTAAAACACAGCTGTGGAGAATCCTTTTCCTCTCCGAGGGTTATGAGTCCTTGGAAATACTGTCCACAAAAGGTGGTGAGAGCAGAGTCTTTGAATCTTCTTTAATGTAGAGGTGAATAGATTCTTGGTAAGCGTGGAGGTGAAAGGTTGTTGGGGTTAGACAGGAATTAGGATTTGAGGTTACAGTCAGATCAGCTATTGAATGGTGGAGCAGGCTCGAGGGGCTGAATGGCCTACTCCTGGTGAGAGAGTGTGTGGTGGAGACTCACCGTGTGGATTAAATTGAAAAAAAGTTATGATTATTTCTTTTTTACAGACAAAGGAAGGTGATGGCCTAGTGGTAGTATCGCTGGACTGTTAATCCAGAGACCCAGATAATGTTCTGGAGACCTGAGTTCGAATCCTGTCACGGCAGATGATGGAATTTGAATTCAATGAAAATATCTGGAATTAAGGTCTAATGATGACCGTGAATCTATTGTCAATTGTTGGAAAAAAACCCACCTGGTTCTCTAATGCCCTTTAGGGAGGGAAACTGCCATCCTTACCTGCTTTGCCCTACACATGACTCCAGACCCACAGCAATGTGGTTGACTTTTAACTGCCATCTGAGCAATTACTGATGGGCAATAAATGCTGCCTAGCCAGTGACGCCCTCATCCCATGAATGAATAAAGGACAAAAAAAGACATGGATATGGGCATCATTGGCTGGGCTAGCATTTATTGCCCATGTCTATCTGTCCTTGAGAAGTTGGCGGTAAAGAGCTAACTGCCTTCCTCCTATTTATCCCTCTCAATTAGAGGTGGAACGCATTTGTAATTGGAAATACAACCAGAGGAAATATGTAGCAACTCCTTTGAGTTGAGCACTGTACAGCGTTGTGGATTGACCCGAAAAGTCTTTAAAGCTGCATGTCAATCCTAGGGTTTAATTGGACTGAAGACAAAAGTCGAAACGTTAGCTTGCTGTCTTCCCATGGATGCTGACCTGCTGTGATCTCCAGCATCTGCTGTGATTTGCTCCTGCTGGGGTTTAATTTGTTCCCTTGTGCTGGCAGGCCTGCTATGAAAAGGTCATCGAGTGGTTGAAGGACAACGTTGTGGCTGTCTGCATCTTTGGGCTTTGCATCCCAGTGCTACAGGTGTGTTCCTTTTACTTTACCTCAACTATTGGGAGGACCCTGCCTTGGGCATGCTTCTCTCATCCACAACCAGACTTAGTGTCACCAATCATAGCATGTTGCCATGTAAGTACAGCCAGCAATTGAGGGGAAATGGTATGTTAGTCTTTATTACAAAGGGATTGGAAAATGGAGACGAAAGACATCTTACTAGAATTATACTGGGCAGTGGTGAGGCCACATCTGGAATACTGTGTGCTGCTCTGCTCTCCTTTTATCTAAGGAAGAATATTCTTGCTCTACATGGAGGGCAGTAATGTTTCTCTCCAGATAATAACCCTCTGAGATCTCTGCATTCCTTCCATTTTAGCGTCTTTTGGCTTTAATCATTCTATCATTGACAGCCATCTTTCAGCTGCCCAGACTCTAGAATTCTGTCTCTCTCCTAGGCCTTTCTGTTCCTTTAAGATGCTATCTAAAACATAGCTCTTCTGTCCTCATCTCGTTGGTTTCTAAATTTGTTTGATCATGACCCTATGCAACACTCTGGGTTGCTTTATTATATTAAGAAATGCTTTTTAAATGCAAATTGTTGTTGTAAGATGCTTTCCAATGTAATGAATTTAAAACCCGAAACCTTGTCTTCAAAAGTCTTACGGTCTACCTGTTCTATCACTGCTACGTTCTCTAACCTGGTAACCTCTCTCCCATGTGCTTCTTAAAAGGTCCCAATGCTGGTTTGTGAGATAGAAACCAAGACACATGTTTATTGACTTGCTCAGTTTTACCATCCCATTCCACATCCAGCATACTGCCTATTCATATGCTTAAAATAATTAACACTCATCTGCTTCTGATTGTTTGGAATGTTGTGGTGTAGTGGTAGCATCCCTAGGTTCAAGTCCCACCTGCTCCAGAGGTGAGTTATAACATTTCTGAAAGGTTGGTTAGAAAATGTAAACAACAACATGTTTGACCATACACCAACAATCCTTGTGCTCATTCATGGAATTCCTACTGTGACGCTTCCAGAGAGCATCCCACCAGGATCCAGCCCCATAATCCCACTGTGAATTCACCTAACTTGGACATCTTTAAACTGTGGGCAGAAACCATAGCACACGGAGGAAACCCACACACACGGAAAGAACATGCAAACACCACACAGACAATTACTGGAGGGTGGAATCAAACCTGGGTTCCTGGCACCTGTGAGGCAGCAGTGCTAACCTCTGAGCCACCTTGCTGCCCTTGCCTTTTTGTGTGTCCTACCCCTCCCTTCTGTTCAAATTGTCACAGTCTGACTTTCCAGAACTTTTTCCCTAAACGCTTCACTCACTCCTTTCCTTTTAAACCTAGCACAGATCCCATCTTTCACAACACAGCTTTCAGTTCCTGTCCCAAATGGCTTAGCATCATACTTTTTCTTTCATTTTCTTTCCAAAGAGCCTTGAGTTATTTTCTGTCTGAAAAGTGCTCCGTCATACGTAATCTGTGATCTTCTAGCACCAAGCTATTTCTTCCTATCTTATCTCTACCTTTATCCCCCTTTGTTCAGTCTCTTCCCACTTCCATTTGTGATTCTTCTGACACATTACAAAAAAAAGTGTCATTGCAGACTCAAAGCATTCACTCAGTTTCCCTCTCCATAGATGTTGCCAGACCTGCTGCGGTTCTCCAGTGTTTGCCTATCTCTGTCTCTTTTGTTGCTCCCCTGTCTTCTCCTCTCATTTCTCTCAAGTTCTAATCTTGCACAATTGTCTGTTTTGAGGTATCAGCCCTGGTTCAGTGGTAGCGTTGTTATCTCCAAGTCAACAGGACCTAGGTTTAAGTCCTCTTGCAGAGAGTTGAGCATTTGGAGCAGGTTGACATTCCCAGTGTAACAGCGAGCGAGTTGTCTTTTGGATGAACATCTTCAAACAATGTCCAGTCTGTCAGGTTCTCACAGCATTAATTGAGCTGAATAAGCTTTTTTGTCACATGTACTCAAACGAGTACATGCTCTGGAGAGGGTGCAGAGGAGGTTCACCAGGATGTTGCCTGGTATGGAGGGTGCTAGCTATGAAGAGAGGTTGAGTAGATTAGGATTATTTACATTAGAAAGACGGAGGTTGAGGGGGAACCTGATTGAGGTCTACAAAACCATGAGAGGTATAGACAGGGTGGATAGCAAGAAGCTTTTTCCCAGAGAGAGGGGACTCAATTTCTAGGGGTCACGATTTCAAGGTGAGAGGGGAAAAGTTTAAGGGAGATATGCGTGGAAAGTTCTTTACGGGGAGGGTGGTGGGTGCCAGCGGAGGTGGTAGAGGCGGGCACGATAGCGTCATTTAAAATGTATCTAGACAGATACATGAATGGGCAGGGAGCAGAGGGATACAGATCCTTGGAAAATAGGTGACAGGTTTAGATAGAGGATCTGGATTGGCGCAGGCTTGGAGGGTCGAAGGGCTTGTTCCTGTGCTGTAATTTTCTTTGTTCTTCGAGTACGGTGAAAAGTTTATAAGTCACCACTTACAGCGCCATTTTAGGCACAAAGGTACAATCCTTAGTTACAGAACAGAGAAATGAAGAAAAAGTTACATTACAGCTATCACGCAATCATAGGATCCTACAGTGTGGAAACAGGCCATTTGGCCCAACAGGCTCACACCAGCTCTCTGAAGAGCATCTCACCCAGGCTCACCCCCTTACTCTATCCCTGTAACCCTGCATTTCCCATGGCTAATCCACCTTAACCTACACATCCCAGATCCTTGGCACTGTGAGGCAGCAGTACTAATTACTGAGCCACTGTGCTGCCCCAAGCTATACACTGTATAAGCATAGATCAGAAAATCAAGAAGCAAAGTTTAAAAAGACAAATATCACAGTCTCTGTCCAAGGGCATAATTTGAAGAACAGCAACATCCATAATGATGACGGCCTTTAGCCAGGACACTAACCTATTAGACTTAGGTTTCATTGTCACATGTACTCAAGTACAGGGATACAGGAAGACGGTGAAAAATTTACAGTGTTGCCATTCATGGTGCCATCTTTGGTAAAGAGTAGAAAATCAAAGAAATAAGTTAAAAGTTCAACATTTAAGTTCTTGTCAGTACAAAGCAGTGAATAAGAAATAAAGTTAAAAGTTCCAAATGATAGTCCTTCTTTAGCCATGGGCCTGCACCCACTCCACACTGGGCTTTCCCTCCAAGGGCTCGATCTCTTGATCCCCACACCTCCATGCTGTCATCTCACCGCCAACCACCATTCTCTCTCTCCCATGCTCCTACCTTGCAGTCATTATCATATAGCTACTTGTGAGAGCCTGCTCTGCACAAATTAGCAGCCATGTTTACTCTATAGTGACCACACTCTTGAACGTTCTTTTGTTGACACTTTGGGGGTGCTACAGAAATGCAAGTCTCTATTGTGCAGTTCTCAAGTCTTTTCCCAAAAACTGTGGCGTGGAAACCAAAACAGAATTGAAATATCCCACCTACAGGCTGTTTGAAATCCTTAGTTCCTCACATTCATGACCTTTATGTCTGTCCCAGAACCGACTCTGCCCCCTGTCTTTAGAACCTGAAAATAAGGCAGGGGTGAAAGATTGACCTGATTTATATATCACAGGATCCCTACAGTATGGAAACAGGCCTTTTGGCCCAACAAGTCCACACCAACCCTTAGAGTATCCCACCCAGACACTATGGGAAATTTAGCATGGCGAATCCACCTAGCCTGCACATCTTTGGATTGTGGGAGAAGACCGGAGCACCTGGAGGAAACCTGGTAAAACAAAATATCGTAGGATGGTAGATTAGACCCTGACTTTTTCTTGTTGTAAAGGCAAAGATAAAGTGTTGTGTTCCAATTGCAATTCGACTGGTCAAACATGACGTTAAGCAAAAACACAATTTATTCAAACACTATAGTTAGAATACAGCAAAAGAAAGAAGAATTTGGAATAACTTAACTCTATTGGAAAACTTAACAGAATAATAGATGCAGTACCTATTAATAATTAATATTCCAATGTAGCAACACACCTGGGGCAAAAAGGCAGATTCAGAAATCGGGTTTCTCACATGCAATGCCTGCAGCAGGAAGAAAATCCCCAGTTTCTAGCTGTAACCGAGAATGTTTCTTTGTTTATTTTATTTTTTCTTCAGATACTTGGGCTGATTTCATCGTTGGTGATGTACTGCCAGCTTGTGAAGTCTGAGAAGCAATACAGCTGAAGTAAAGCCATCGTTTTCTCCGAGTCTCCTTGGACTCCTGCCTCTGGGAATTCTGAGATTTAGTTCTCTGTCCTGTACATAGGCTCTCATCAAATAGACAACTGAATGAATGAGTACCCTCGACAGGGCTGTAAGACCTCCTGCAGCATTTTAAAACCATTATTAAAAAAAATTATTTGAATTTAAGATTCCTTGCCAAAAAGAGAGAGGAAACGCAGACGCTGTTGAGTTATTTAATCCATAGGTGCTGTAATTAGAAGCTGCAATGTTATAACTGCTTCCTAATGACATCACGTGCGAGGTCCAGTTACGCTCTTTGTCAAAAGCCCCTCCTCAAGAACGTGCACTGTACACGTCTCTAAAGTTAGTAGGAAAGTGCTTTCACTGTCGGAATGTGTATAATAAACCTGTTTTTGTAAAAAAATAAGTTCCCGGTCGTGTTTTCCCAATGGTTTTGCATTGCCGAGACTCCCAAAGATGACGCTGCCTCACTGGGAGCATTTTGAAGATAGGGTTACAAGAATTTCCAATCTAATGCCTTGAAAGTAGAGTTGCAGGTAAATAGAGTGATGACAAAGGCGTTTGGCACACTTGCCTTCATTGGCCATAACACTAAATGTAGATTGCGTATAGGAGTTGGGATGTCGTGTTGCAGTCGTACTGGATGGTGGTGAGGCCATTTTTAGGATACTGTGTACAATTCCAGACCCCGTTCTATTGGAAGGGTATTGTGAAACTCGAGGGTGTGCAGAAAGGATGTTGCCCGGAGTGGAGGGTTTGAGCTATAGGGAGTGGCTGGAAAGTCTGGGGGTGTTTTTCCCTGGAGTGTCGGAGCGACTGATTACTGATTTTAAAAAAATCTATTTCTCTCCACCTTGAATATGCTTAATGACCCAGCCTCGAAAGCCCTCTGCAGTTAAAATATTCCACAGATTCACTACCATTTGGGGGAAGAAATTCCTCCTCATCCTGTGTTAAATGGGTGACTCCTTAGATTATCCTAGACTCTCCCAAAAGGGGAAACAGCCTTTCTGCGTCTACTGTTAAGAATCTGGTATGTTTCAATGAGGTCATCTCTCATTGCCCAATGAGTACAAGCGCATGCTACTCGACCTTACAAGTGGAAAAATCACCGATTGTGGAATTGTAGTTTTGATACAGAATGGAAGAATGTCATATGACTCATCATATCCAAGTTGGCTCTTGACTGTCCTGCCTTTTTCCAGTAACCCTACTTATCGTAGAATCCCTACAGTGTTGAAGCAGGCAATTTGGCCCAACCCTCCAAAGTGTATCCCACCCACCTATCCCTGTAACTCAGCATTTTCCATGGCTAACCCACCGATCTTGCACATCTTTGGATTCTGGGAGGAAACCAGAGCATCTGGAAAAAAACACCCACACAGACCCAGAGAATGTGCAAACTCCACGCAGACAGTCGCCTGAGGCTGGAATCAAACCTAGGTAACTAGCACTCTGAGGCAGCAGTGCTAACCACTGATCTCCCAAGAGCTCAAAAACCCTGGAGGTTCAGTCAATCACCTTGTTTTTTGCAAAACTGAGTTAGCTTTTTGATAAACTGGGAGTCCTGGTGTTACTGGTGGAGGAGACAGGAAACTGGAGTTGAGACCACAACCTTCTTATTGAATGATGGAGGAGGTTGAAGGGCTGAATGGCCTCTTGCTGCGAAACCTAATGCTCCCAGGTATCCAGCTCCACCACCCCAGACTGCGCATTCCACATTGCAACCACTTACTAAGCTTTTTATAAAAACATGTCTCTTTGAATCCAGCTGTAATTCTTCTGCCAATTATCTCAAAGCTGTCCTCTCTGGTTTCCTAGACTCCCCACCACAGTTTCTCCACGTTTCCTTGATCAGGTTCCATAAAGAGGCACATGAATTTTCAAACTGACACTTTAAGTGAAAATAATCATGGGGGACAGCAGATTCTCTCCACCAAATGCCGTTCTGAATCCACGTGTCTTTGAAAGATTCCCAACGTCTGCCTATATTGTCTGTCAGCAAATAGATGGGCAAAAGAGCTTGTAATTTGCAAACTTTCTGAACGCTGCAATTATAATTTTGGAACCACTGCTCTGAGACTGCAGCTTTGTGTCAATTTTGCTGGTAGTGTCTCAGCTTGAGCACTTTATAATTTCTGCAAAAATGAGCAGATGCTATTTTTATTCATTTGTGAAATGTAATCATCACTGGCAAAGTGAGTATTTAATAGAATTCCAACAATGTGGAAGCAGGGCCAGTTGGCCCATTGACTCAACAGCAACCCTCCAAAGAGCATCCCACCCAGAGTGACCCTACAAATCCCATGGATGATACATGTAACCTACACTCTGGGACAATTTCCCATGGCCAATTCACCTAATGTGCATGTCTTTAGATGTGGGAGTAAACCACAGCACTCAGAGTAAACCCACACAGACACAGGGAGAACATGCAAACTCCACACAGACAGTCGCCTGAGCCTGGAATTGGAACCCATGGCCCAGGAACTAGGAGACAGCAGTGCTAACCACTGTGCCACCCATCCATCCCTTACTGCTCTCTGCAAGGTGGTGAGCAGTCTTGAACCTTGCAGTCTCTGATGAAATTCATTTTCATGTTGCTCCATTTGATACAATGAAGTTGGATATTGAGTTCCCTTAAAAACTGAATTTTCCTGATATTCACTGTGTAACATGAGGTTTCATTGAAAGGTATTACAGCAGAAATTAACTTCCAAAAATTCTAGCATAGGACAACAGAAGGGAAATATTACGAGAAACACAGAGGTCATGATGTGCATTGAACTGGTGCCAACAGTTTATCTGGTGCCAAATGTACCCTATTATCTGTGCAATGTTTTCAAAAATAGGAACATGTTGTGCTTAGAAGGAGTAAAACCTAACCTTCAAATGGACATGGGCAATAGGGCAAAGATCACTAAACATCATGAGGACCTCTTCCATGGTCATTGGCCAAAAGGGTTCAGACAATTGATTGGCACAGGGTAAATTCCCTGCCCCCAGGAATATGATACAGCAATAAGTGCTGGCAGCAGAAGGGAGTTCTCAGTGGGCCGTCCTCAGGGAGCTGTCTTCTTCAGGTGGAAAATGAACCAGAAGAGGAGGAGGAAGAAGACCCAGAGAAGAGTTTCCGTACCCTTTGGCTAGAGAGCACGATGCTGCTTGTACCACTTTAACACGACTGAAACATTCCACATCAACAGACTGTGTGCCCTCTGGTATCAGTGAGCCATCCCCAATTGTCACAGTTGTACACTTTCTTTATCCTATTAACTAATGTACCTCATCTAAACTGCTGCTTCCTAACTAACTCAATAAACTATCAGAAAGTTGCTAACAATTGGTTGTCTTCCTATATTAGGTGACTGTGGTTATGAAACCCCTAAAATCAACAAGTGGCAGGTTAGACTTTCAGAGGGCAGTTAAGAAATAGTCAAATAGAGATTTCTGTGTGCAGAAATTACCCTGAGCTTCCAGTTCCCTGCCACTTCAGCATATCACCGTGTTCCCTGGCCAACATCTCTGTCTCGGGCTTGCTCCGGCAAGGACCAACACAAGCTGGAAGGACAACACCTTGTTTTCTGCTTGGGAACTCTGCAGCCTTCAATATCAAGCTCAACAATTTTAGGACCTGCGCACCCTCTCCCGTGTCCTTATCCCAAGCCCCACTCACCAGGCCTTGTCATCACATGGGCAGCTATCACACGCAACCCATTGTCAGCCACTAATGGTCCCCATTAGCAGCTATTCATTCCCCCAGGCTAAATTTAACCCATTCCTATGTCTGTCCAACAGTGCTCCTTTCTCTCTGGGCTCCATCTCCACCTATTGTTTACTCCTCCCCCCTTCCCTTCATTTTAGCATATGTGCCAACCTTTTCCTAGCTACCATCAGTTCTGAGGAAGGGTCACTGGACCCTAAACATTAACTCTGCTTTCTCTCTCCACAAATGCTGCCAGACCTGCTGAGTTTTCCCAAACATTTTCTGGGTTTTTTTGGTAAGATATAGCTATGTAGGTTTGTAGTTACATATAGACACCAGGAGTAAGAATAGGCCATTCAGCCACTATATTCCTAATTTCTCCTCGTACTTCTTTAGAATCTACTGGATAAGGAGGACAGAATTCCTTCCGTAACAGACATCAGTGAAGCAGATTTATTTTAACAACAATCCAGTAGTGACGTGGTTACTGATGCTAGGCTTTTTATCGCAGATTTATTCAATTAACTGAACTTAGATTTCACAGCTGCTGTGGTGGGAGATCAAACTCATCTTCTTCAAATCATTGGATTATTAGCCCTGCGACATAACCACGATGCTACTGTTCCCATTCTTTTCAGAAGTGCATTTACAATGTCTCAATATGGATTCCTTGTGTTACAATTACAATGTACATTCTTCCAGCAACAAATAATAGTCACAATTTATTTTAAATTATCCAGCTTTGGGACTTCATTTTACATCCAGCTTAGTAATGGGATGCAAGTTATCTTGTCCACTGACTGTAAATCATAGAATCCCTACTGTGTGGAAGAAGGCCATTCAGCCCATCAAGTCCACACCAATCCTCCGAAGAGCATCTCACTCAGACCCACCCCCTTATCCTATCCCTGTAACCCTGTATTTCCCATGGCTAACCCACCCAGCCCACACATCCCTGGATACTATACGTAATTTAGCACAGCCAATCCACCCTAACCTGCACATCTTTGGACTGTGAGAGGGAAATGGAGTGCCTGGAGGAAACCCATGCAGAGAGAATGTGCAAACTCCACACAGACAGTTGCCCGAGGGTGGAATCAAACGCGGGTCCCTGGTGCTGTGACCCACAATGCCACCTAATAAACTTCCCAATACATGTAATCCAGGCTTACAGTCTCAGATCTTTGGATGAAAAGTTAAATCAAATTCCCAACAATGGTCGTGGAGTTATCTCTGATAACCTGCCCAATATTTAACCCTTTACTAAATTCAGATTATTAACATGTTGCTGTTTGTGCGAGCTAGCTGTGTATAATACACAGTTTGTTGCAGTTAAACGACTGTTGAATTTTTTTGCAATATTCACACCTATGTTACGGGAGGTGACAGAAGCTAATGCTTACTCAAGTGTTCTCCCACTGCGATGCCATTTTGAGGCTTGAAAATTGTTGTGACCTCTCTGTCTCTCTGTGAGAACTGACAGAGAGGGGGACGGGAGTAAGGAAGACCGATGAGGGCAGGCAGAGGGAAGATCTGTGACAAAATGTGAGGTGGTGCCAAGGGGGAGACAAAGCCATAAGCCTGCCATTGTTGCCTCAGGCCTCGCAACTGCTACATATCAGCTGGCAACCCCACCCAGGGTCATGACCCCGACTTAGGAAGGCCCTGACATAAACATTGCCAGATCAGGGAAGACACCCCAAATGATTTGACTGGATTTACACTTGTCACATGTACAGTGAATCATAGAATCATAGAATCCCTACAGTGTGGAAACAGGCCCTTCGGCCCAACAAGTCCACACCATGAAAAATTTTGTTTCGTGTGCAGTACAGGTGGATCACAACAAACAAGGCACTGGGTGATAGAACAGAGTGAGGAACACAATGTTATAGCTGCAGAGAAGATGCCCAACAAGCAAGGTCAACATTACATTTGAAATTTGAGAGGTGCATTCAGCAGTCTCATAACAATGGGGAAGAAGCTGTTCTTGAATCTGAAGCTTTTGTATCTTCTGCCCGACTGAATGGGTTGACAAGATTATACTCGGCGTGGGAGGGGTCTTTGATGGGTGTTCATAACTTTCATGGCCCTAGGCAGAGCAGTTGCTGTATCAAGCCATAATGCATCCAGTTAGAATGCTTTCTGTGGTGCATCTGTCTAACAGTTGGTGAGGATCCTTATGGACATATCGAATTTCCTAACACCCCTGAGGAAGAAGAGGCGCTGTTGTACCTTCTTGACCATCACATCAATATAGTTGGTCCAGGACAGATCGTTGGTGATTGTCACTCCTAGGAACTTGGAGGGAAAAAGTGTATTATCAAGGTCTTAAAATGCAATTGGTTCTGAATGTGGGTTAGTTTCCAGGTAATAGTGGTGACAGTGCTCAGAGATATTACAGTCAATGGAAAATGGTCAGTCCGGTGACATTCCCTGAAAGAGCATGGCAGGTAGCGCATAGGAAGATTGAATCTCAACCTGAACATCTTGAAGCGGAGCTGGAAAGCTTCAGGCATACTCTGGGAATAGAATTTTTCTCTCCCCTTTCAGTTTCCACATCATAGAAACTAGCCTTGACTGAAGTGTGGTGTCTAGTTCTGAGCACTGCAATTCAAAAAGGATGTGGAGGCTTTGGAGAGAGTTCAGGAAAGGTACTTCCAAGGATAAGGGACTTCTGTTATGAAGATAGATTGGAGAAAGTAGAAGTATTTTCTTTAGAGGAAAGGAGATTGAGATGAGATTTGATGGGAATCATAGAATCATATAGATGGAAACAAATCTTTCAGCCAAACATATCCACGCTGACCAGGTTTCCTAAACTGAACTAGTCCTATTAGCCTGCTTTTGGCCCATATCCCTCTAAACCTTTCTTATCCAGTACCTGTTCAAATGTTGTTTTAAATGTTGTGATTATACCAGCCTCTACCACATCCTCTGCCAGCTCATTCCATTACACGCACCACCCTCTGCGTGAAAAAGTTGCCCCTCAGGTCCCTTTTACATCTTACCCTCTCACCTTAAACCTACACCCTCTAATTTTGGATTCCCCTAACCTGGGGAAAAGACCTTGGCTATTCACCTTATCTATGCCCCTCATGTTTTTATAAACCTCTATAAGGTCATCCCTCAGCCTCCTACACTCCAGGAAAAAAAGTCCCAGCTTACCCAGCCTCTCCTTATAACTCAAACCCTCTAGTTTTGGTAACATCCTTATAAATTTTTTCTGCACTTTTTCCAATTTAATAACATTCTTCGTAAAGCAGGGCAAGTACTGTACGCGATATTCTGAAAGTGGCCTCATCAATGTCCTATAACACGATGGCCCAACTCCAGTACTCAAATAAAAACCGAAAGAACTGCGGATGCTGTAAATCAGGAACAAAAACTGAAGTTGCTGGAAAAGCTCAGTAGGTCTGGCAGCAACTGTGAAGAAAAAGATCAGAGTTAACATTTCGGGTCCGGTGACCCTTCCTCAGAACCCTGGTCCTGAGGCAGGGTCTCTGGACCCAAAACATTAACTCTGAATTTTTCTTCACAGATGCTGCCAGATCCACTGAGCTTTTCCAGCAACTTCTGTTCAGTACTCAAATGCTCTGACCAATGAAGGTAAGTGTGCCAAATGCCTTCTTCATCACCTTGTCTACCTGTGCTGCCACTTTCATGGAACTATATACTTTCACCCCTAGGTCCCTCTGTTCGACAACACTGCCCAGGGCCCTACCATTAACTGTATAAATCCTGCCCCGGTTTCTGTTACCAAAATGCAGCATCTCACATTTATCTAAATTAAACTCCCTCTGCCATTCCTTGGCCCATTAGCCCAGATGATCAAGATCTTGTTGTACTCTTAGATAACCTTCTTCACCAATTTTGGTGCCATCCACAAACTTACTTTGTTCTCATCCAAATCGTTTATGTAAGATCCCGAGAGGTTTGCACTGAGTACGTAGGGAAAATCTGTCCCTGTTTGTGAAAGGATCCATAAAGAGTGGGCACAGATTTAAAGTTTCAGGCCAAAAGAAGCTAAAGGAACATTATTAAAAACTTCATCAGGCAGTGAGCGGTTAAGTTCTGAAATGACCTGCTTCCGTGTGCGATGCAGGCCGATGCATATAGACTTTCTAAAGCAGATTAGACTATATTATGAAAAGGAGCAGTGTGCGGATGACAGGCGATGGTGAGAGAATGGCACCAAGTGAATTTCTCATGTGGACAGCCAGCACACAATGGACTGAATGGCGTCCTCCTGCACTGTAGAACTTCTGCAAATGTGAAGTACATGATCCAGGACCATGAGACAAACATTTTAAGGGAAATGGACACACAGCCAAAGGGGAAGGGAGATTCTCTCCAGCCGGATTTTTTCTCTCATCTGCAACGAATTGCAGGAAACACCCTGCTGTATGGTCTCCCCACCTCCTTCATATGCAGCAGAATCATTTGGGAAATGTGTTTGCTACAACAGTTGACAATTCTCCTCCTTTTAATCCACTCAAGGCAACAATCAATTCCACCACCACATCAAATGCACAAAGTGTGATATTTTAAAAATTAGCAACACTGGTGTGTGAACCTCAAGGAATGGAATTTGTGTAGTTCTCTGTCGTGCCTCATGGGAGCAGCATTCTCTCACCCTCGAATCATAAGGTCACTGAGGGAAGTCCAAAGACTGCAACAACTTGCATTTACATAGCACCTTTACCATCACAAACCATCTCAGGGTGTTTCACGGGTACTTTATAAATAAAACTTTGACACCGAATGGCAGTGCATGTTTGATGGATTATTGGACACAGGAGAGGTTCAACAGGTTGGTAGTCAACCTGATAACGCTCCCTCACTATGCCCCATTATGAAAATATGAAACAAACCAAACTGAGCCAAGGAAGGAAAGCTATCAGATCAGACGATTTGTCAAAAAGGCAGATTTTAAGTAACGTCTTCAATGAGGAGAGAGACAAAGAGGAGCAGAGATGTTTAGGGAAGGGGGTTCCAGGTGTCTGGGCCCCAGGCAGCTGAAGGCACAGCTGCCAACAGTGGAGCAAAGGAAATTGAGGGATAAATATAAGAAAAACCAGAACTGGAGGAGAACAGAAATCTTGGAGTGTTGTGGGGCTGGAGATGGCTCCAGAGATGTGGGTGAGGAGGAAAGGAGATGCATTGGGAGTGTTGGGGAAAGGAAACATAAGGATCGGAAGTTTTAGGGTAAGGGGCAGGAGATTCAGAGGGGATTTGGGAAAAAATCTTTTCCACTCAGCGTTTGGTGGGAATCTGAAACGCACTGCCTGGGAAGGTCATGGAGGCTGGAAGCCTTACAACCTTTGAAAAGTATTTGGATAAGTACTTCAAATATCATAACATTCAAGGAATTGGGACAAGTGCAGGAAATTGGAATTAGCGCGCTTTTAGTGGTATTATGTCAGTGTAGACTCGATGGGCTGAAGGGCCTTTTCTGTGCTGTATGAATCTATAAGATTTTATATCAAGGTACTGCTAAGGCAGGTAGTCATGTGTGGTGAGGTCATAAGTATGTGGAACTAGGAGGAGATAATGAAAGGGTTAAGTTTCCCTTCCAGGACCAGACTGTTTAAACTAACTGCACAAAAATGTGGATACCAAACTTCTTTCTCATTTGTCAATGGCGAATGTACATTGACTTTGCTGCATGGTGACTCCTGGTGGCTGATTATTGGAACGACAATGAGAGAGTTTCAGTTCAACACCGGCTTGCATTTACACAAAAAACTTTTAACTTTGTAAAACTGCCCGGGAGCTTCGATAAAATGTGTCTGCAAAATTTCACAGCAGTTCATGAAAAGTGATGCAAGCATAGCTGGCCAAATCTTGGTGAAAGAGGTGTGGTTTTAAAGGAGGAAAGAGAGCCAGAGTGTATTCCAGAAGGAACAGACTCTAAAGGTGGAGTGATTAAAATGGCTTTACTCAAGAGGTCAGAATGAGAGGAATGCAGACATCTCAGAGCGTCATAGGCGGGAGGAAATTAGAGATAGGGATGGGCTGAGGCCATCAAGGATTTGAGTACAAGAGTAAGAGTTTTAAATTGAGGTGCTGCTTAATTGGTAGCCAGTAAAGGTCAACAAGTAAATGGATGATGGGTGATGGTGTGAGTTAACATATGGGCAGCAGAGTTTTGGATGACCTGAAGTTTATGGAGGATAACATGCCATTAGGCTGTTAAGAGTCAACCACATTGCTGTGGGTCTGGAGTCACATGTAGGCCAAACCAGGTAAGGATTACAGTTTCCTTCCCTAAAGGACATTAGTGAACCAGATGGGCTTTTCCCAACAATCAACTGACTGTCATCATTAGATTCTTAATTGCAGATATTTATTGAATCCAAATTCCATCATCTGCTGTGGCAGGATTTAAACGTGGGTCCCTAGAATGTTATCTGGGTCTTTGGATTAACAGTCCAGTGATAATACCACGAGGCCATCACCTCCCAACCCTTTGGATAAAGAAGTTCCTACTCAATTCAGTCCTGAATCTGCTTTCCCTTATTTTGAGGGGAACTCTAATTTCTCTCCACAGATGCTGCCAGACCTGCTGAGCTTTTCCAGCAATTTCTGTTTTTGGTTCTGACTTCCAGCAACTGCAGTTCTTTCAGATTTTAACCTAAATTCCTGATCATCAATGTTTCTTGCTGTTGATCAGTCTGTAGTGAGAGTTAGAATGTGCATGTGCTGTGGACTGCACCACATTTGGATGAAAATACGAGAACGAAAGACATTTTCTTGAGTATTGCTGAAAGACAATACATTTTGTCGAAGGTTTTCAACTTGCACTTGTCAGGAAAATTCACAAGAAATACCAATGTAAAGGGAAAACAATATTAACTGACGTATTCCTCATGGTTCTACTCTTGACAGTCCACTTGCCAGCTGATCAGAACTCTTCATTCATAGACTATAAAGATTGTTTTCCCTTTGCTTTGGTGTTTCTTGCAAATTCATAGAATCCCTACAGTGTAGAAACAGGCCCTTTGGCTCAACAAGTCCACACCGACCCTCAGACCTATCCCCCTATTAACCCACCTAATCTACACATCCCTGAACACTATGGGCAATTTAACGTGGCCAATCCACCCAGCACGCACATCTTTGGACTGTGGGAGGAAACTGGAGCACCCGGAGGAAACCCACACAGACACGGGGAGAATGTGTAAACTCCACACAGACAGTCGCTCTGATGAGTGCAAGATGAAAAACTTTGACACCACGTGTCTTTTTGTCAGCAATTCTTAAGTTCTGTATTACCACTATTTCTAGACGTGGGAAAGACATTTTAATTTACATTGTGGCTTTCAGAACTTCACGACATCTCAAAGGACTTTACAGCCAAATAAACATGTGTTGAAGTGTAGTCACTGATGTAATTTAGGAAACACAGTGGCTAATTGGGCACAGCAAGCTCCCAAATACACTAAGCCCAAGTATTCTGCTAGTTTCAGGCATAAATATTGGCCAGTCCTCTTGAGGGTATTTCCCTGCTGTTCTTCAAGGAAGTGCCATTAGATCTTTAATGTCCACCTCCCAGAGATCACACCCCTTGTTAAATGCCTAATTCAAAGAATGCACCTCTGACAGTGCAGTTCTCCCTCAGCACTGCATTTGAATGTCAGCCTGGCTCAGGTATCTGAAGTAGGAACTGAACCCACAGTCTTCTGCCTGAAGAATAAGCATATCACAATGACACCATCGATGTACAGCACTATCGTTGATTCCTGTTTTAGGATGAGATGATGGGGAGATGATGGCCTAGTGGTCTTATTGCTAGACTATTAATTCAGCGACCCAGGTCTTTACAAGCATGTTGCCAGGGCTGGAGGGTTTGTGCTATAGGGAGAGGCTGAATAGGCTGGGGCTATTTTCCCTGGAGAGTCATAGGCTGAGGGGTGACTCTATAGGGGTTTATAATGTCATGA
>NC_063368.1:17571417-17576710 GCF_021869965.1 Rhincodon typus
TAGGGTGAATAGTCAAGGTCTTTTCCCCAGGATAGGGGACTATAAAAGTAGAGGGCATAGGTTTAAGGTGAGAGGGGAAAGATTTAAAAGGGACCTAAGTGGCAACTTTTTCAGGCAGAGGGTGGTGTGTGTATGGAATGAACTGTCAGAGGAAATGGTGGAGGCGAGTACAATTACAACATTTAAAAGGCATCTGGATGGGTACATGAATAGGAAGGGTTTAGAGGGAAATGGGCGAAATGCTGGCAAATGGAACTAGATTAATTTAGGCCCTTTGTTTGGCATGGATAAGTTGGACGGAAGCTGCACAGCTCTATGACTCTAATGCTCTGGAGGCCTGGTTTCAAATCCTGCAATGGTGAAATTTGAATTCAATGCAAAAAAAAATCTGAAATTAAAAATTTACTGATGAACATGAACCTGCAATTGATTGTTGGGGGACAAACCTATCTGGTTCACTAATGTCTTTTAGGGAAGGTAACCTGCAGTCTTTGTACCTGGTCTGGCCTACATGTGACTCCAGTCCCACAGCAAGGTGGTTGACTCCGAACTGCCCTCTGGATGGGCAATAAATGTAATCTGGCCTACACCCTGTGAATGAATAAAAAAAAATTCCAAGACACAACCCCCTTCTGATGGGTGTGGAAGACCCTGTGGTGCGACACAAAGGAAAAAGCTCTCCCAGTTTCCTAACAAAGTGTGACTGCCTTGACAAAGATCACTAACGTTTGGAACTTGCCTCTTTGCTGCTTTTGGGATGTCGCTGGGTGGGTTGTCATGTTTCCGAAATTATAACAGTTTCAAGCTTCAGTAGTTCTTTCTTGGCTATTTCACAATTGTTGGCAATCACTTGCATGATTACCTACCCAGAGAATTCCATGAGGTGTGGCGGTGGGGGAGGATGTGCGGTGGTTTGGCGGGAGCATTGAATTCTTCAAGGTAGCCCCCTTCTGCGTGACATCTTTTAACATGGGAATGATGTTGCACGTCAGCAGACACTCGGTTGATGACAGAAGGTAGATCCAGTTCGAGTGGCAAGGGGATCTTCCTATAGCTGTAGCCTTCATCTATTGTCACAGCCGTTCATATCACACAAATGTCTTCTGCCTGGACTGCTGCTGAAGACTTCTTTTGGATTGTGTTTTGTCTGGTTCCTCCCCTCTGACTTTACCATCATGGATGGCCCTGCCTGGAGTTCAGAACTCATCAACGCATCACTCTCGGATCAATGGAACACTCAAGGCTCCCCATCACAGCCAGGTAACAATCCACGGAAAGGATTGATTTGATTTGATTTAATCCTGTCACATGTATCTCGGTACGGTGAAAGGTTTTGTTTTGCGTGCAGTACAGGCAGAGCGTACCATGCAAAGGGCATTAGGGTTATAGAACAGAGCGAGGAATACAATTTGAGATTACAAGGTGTAGAGCTGGATGAACACAGCAGGCCAAGCAGCATCAGAGGAGCAGGAAGGCTGACGTTTCGGGCCTAGACCCTTCTTCAGAAATGGGGGAGGGGAAGGGCGTTCTGAAATAAATAGGGAGAGAGGGGGAGGCAGATAGAACATGGATAGAGGAGAATACAGGTGGAGAGGAGACAGACAGGTCAAAGACGCGGGGATGGAGCCAGTAAAGGTGAGTGTAGGTGGGGAGTTAGGGAGGACGGACAGGTCAAGGGGGCGGGATGAGGTTAGTAGGTAGAAGATGGGATAGGTGGGAGGAAGGACAGGTTAGGGAGGCGGGACCGAGCTGGGCTGGTTTTGGGATGCGGTAGGGGGAGGGGAGATTTTGAAGCTTGTGAAGTTCACATTGATACCATTGGGCTGCAGGGTTCCCAAGCGGAATATGAGTTGCTGTTCCTGCAACCTTCGGGTGGCATCGTTGTGGCACTGCAGGAGTCCCAGGATGGACATGTCGTCTGAGGAATGGGAGGGGGAGTTGAAATGGTTCGCGACTGGGAGGTGCAGTTGTTTAGTGCGAACCGAACGTAGGTGTTCTGCAAAGCGGTCCCCAAGCCTCCGCTTGGTTTCCCCGATGTCGAGGAGGCCACAACAGGAACAGCAGAATACAGTATACCACATTAGCAGATGTGCAGGTGAACATCTGCTTGATGTGGAAAGTCTTCTTGGGGCCTGGGATGGGGGTGAGGGAGGACGTATGGGGGCAGGTGTAGCACTTCCTGCAGTTGCAGGGAAAAGTGCCGGGTGTGGTGGGGCTGGAGGGGAGTGTGGAGCGGACAAGGGAGTCACAGAGAGAGTGGTCCCTCCGGAAAGCAGATAAGGGTGGGGAGGGAAAAATGTCTTTGATGGTGGGGTCGGATTGCAGATGGCGGAAGTGTCGGAGGATGATGCTTTGGACCCGGAGGTTGGTGGGGTGGTACGTGAGGACGAGGGGGATTCTGTTTTGGTTGTTATTGCGCGGAGGGGGGGTGAGGGATGAGTTGCAGGAAATGCGGGAGACACGGTCGAGGGCGTTCTCGACCACTGAGGGGGGGAAGTTGCAGTCCTTGAAAAACGAGGACATCTGAGATGTACGGGAGTGGAATGCCTCATCCTGGGAGCAGATGCGGCAGAGGCGAAGGAATTGGGAATAGGGGATGGCATTTTTGCAGGAAGGTGGGTGGGAGGAGGTGTATTCTAGGTAGCTGTGGGAGTCGGTGGGCTTGAAATGGATATCGGTTTCTAGGTGGTTGCCAGAGATGGAAACAGAGAGGTCCAGGAAGGAGAGAGAGGTATTAGAGATGGTCCAGGTGAACTTAAGGTTGGGGTGGAAGGCATTGGTGAAGTAGATGAACTGTTCGAGCTCCTTGTGGGAGCACAAGGCGGCGCCGATACAGTCATCAATGTAACGGAGGAAGAGGTGGGGTTTAGGGCCAGTGTAGCTACGGAAGAGGGATTGTTCCACGTAATCTACAAAGAGGCAGGCATAGCTTGGGCTCATGTGGGTACTCATGGCCACCCCCTATGTCTGTAGGAAGTGGGAAGCCCGAAACGTCAGCCTTCCTGCTGTCTAGGCCCGAAACGTCAGCCTTCCTGCTGTCTAGGCCCGAAACGTCAGCCTTCCTGCTCCTCTGATGCTGCTTGGCCTGCTGTGTTCATCCAGCTCTACACCTTGTTATCTCAGATTCTCCAGCATCTGCAGTTCCTGCTATCTCTGCGGAATACAATTTTATGGTTGCAGAGAAGGTGCACAAACAGCGAGGTCAACATTAAACTTAAAATTTGAGAGGTCCATTCAACAGTCTAATAACCACAGAGAAGAAGCTGTTCTTGAATCTGTTGGTACATGTGTTTAAGCTTTTGCATCTTCTGCCCAATGGAAGAGATTTTAACCAGGGTGGGAGGGGCTTTTGATGATGTTGGCTGCCTTCCCGCGGCAGTAAGAAGTGTAGTTGGAGTCAGTGGGTGGAAGGCTGGTTTGCGTGATGGACTGGGCTGTGTTCACAACTCTCTGTAGTTTCTTACAGTCCCGGGCACAGCAGTTGCCACACCAAGCCATGAAGCATCCAAATAGAATACTTTCTATGGTGTATCTACAAAAATTGGTAAGAGTCTTTATGGACATGCCGAATTTCCTTAGTATCCTGAGGAAGTAGAGGCGTTGTGCTTTCTTGACCATTGCTTCAACATGGGTGGACCGGGCAATGAAATTAGCTATTAACTGCGTCATAAACATCCTGTGCCACGAAAGGGATTTATGTAAATGTAAATTTATTTTAATGATTGCATCGAAGTACATTATGAATTACTATTAATTGTTTTAATTTGTGTCATCATCACATTGTCTGTTGCCACGAGCATTTCTCGATAAACCATTCACTAATATACCTTCTCCATCGTCATTACAATAATCTATCTTATCTCTGCTAATGAACTGCTTTATTTTGAGTGACATTTAGACTATGATTAATACTGTCAATTTACAGTATTGTAGTCGTATATTCCTACAGTCTGCAGAACAGGAAAAAGACCCTTCGGCCCAGAATATGTGCACTGGTCAAAAACAACTATTCCTAACTATCCTAATCCCAATTTCCAACACTCGGCCCATAGCCTTGTATGCCTTGGCATCGCAAGTGCACATACTTCTTAAATGTTATGAGGGTTTCTGCCTTTACCATCCTTACAGGCAGTGAGTTCCAGATTCCCCTCACCCTCTCGGTGAATTTTATTTTCCTCACATCTCCTGTAAACTTCCTGCACTTACTTTTAAACAACCTTAGTTTCTTCTCATTCAAATTAAGGAATAGGGTCTGTTCAATGGCTGCAAGCATTTTGGGACATTCTAAAGTAGAGAAAGGCTTGATAGCAATCAGGAAACCCCAAGTCCTTTCTCCGTAGCAGTACTTACAACCCTACTGTCACCTCAACTGTGTTCAGTTAATTCTGCATGTGAGAGATTGAACCTAAAACCTTTGTCAACTCCTTTGTCTGTCCAACTGCTCTTCTCTCTCTTTGGGCTCTATCCCCAACTATCGTTTACTCCTTACCCCCTCCCCCACCCTATCTTCTGCATATAAACTGACATTTTTCTAGCTACCATCAGTTTTGAAGAAGGGTCACCAGACTCAAAACGTTAACTCTGATTTTTCTTCACAGATGCTGACAGACCTGCTGAGGTTTTTCAGCAATTTCTATTTGTGGACCATCTTTCCTTTTGTTCAGTATTTTTCATTATTGTTTGATTTAATTTTTTTTCTTTATTTTTCTGTTCCCTTTCTTATTTTACTAAAACATTGTTAACCATTCCATTTATCTGAAGGAAGAAAGATGCATTTTGGGGATGAAAAGGTTCACTGAAGACTAATTTTATAAAGAAGAGCCTGCAAGCTGAATCTGCATGCCTTATTCCAACATGAGACACTTTAAAGCACGAGGGGCATGGATAGGGTGAATAGCCGAGATCTTTTTCCGAGGGTGAGGGAGTCCAAAACAAGAGGGCAGAGGTTTAACGTGAGGGGGGTAAATTTTAAGAAGGACCCAAGGCGTAACTTTTTCACACAGAGAGTGGTGCGTGTATGGAAATGAGCTGCCCGAGGGAATGGTGGAGGCTGGTACAAGTACAACAGTTAAAAGGCATTTGGATGGGTACATGAATAGGAAGGGTTTAAAGGGATATGGACCAAATGCTGGCAAATGGGACTAGGTCAGATTGGGATGTCTGGTCAGCAAGATGGATTGAAGGGTCTGTTTCTGTGTTGTACGACTCTAAAGGCGCTATGTAAATATATGAGATAACAAGGTGTAGAGCTGGATGAACACAGCGGGCCAGGCAGCATCAGAGGAGCAAGAAA
>NC_063368.1:17577110-17610018 GCF_021869965.1 Rhincodon typus
TCCAGATCTGAAACGTCAGCTTTCCTGCTCCTCCGATGCTGCCTGGCCTGCTGTGTTCATCCAGCTCTACACCTTGTTATCTCAGACTCCAGCATTGGCAGTTCCTACTATCTCCACGTAAATATATGTCTGTATTTCTTTTAACACAGAGTGGAGTTTGCTACTGCATGTGCTGCAATAATCAAGAAGGTGGTTCACCACCCACTGTCTCAAGGACAATTTCAGATGGGCATTAAAATGCCAGGGACACTCTCAGTCCCATGGGAAAATAAAAAGTGAGCACATATTTAAGGGAAGACTAAACAGTCACAAGGGAGAAAGTAACAGAGGTGTACATTATCGAGGCCAGGTAAAGAGAGGTGGATAGTGTGAAACTAAGACAGAAGTTGCTGGAGAAACTCAGCAGATCCGGCAGCATCTATGGAGAGAGAAACCGAATTAACATTTAGGGTCCAGTTCTGAAGGGTCACTGGACTTGAATTGTTAACTCTGTTTCTCTGACTCTGCCAGACCTGCTGAGTTTCTCCATAAATTTCTGATTTTGTCCCAGATTTCCAGCATCTGCAGCTGTTTGTTTTATTTTAGGGTGAAACTGTTCCTGTTTATGAAAGGTTCAAAAACAAGAGGGCACAGTTTCAAAGTAACGGGCCAAAAAGAAGCAAAAATAGTATGAGGAGAATCTTTTCCAGAGTGGTTAGGGTCTGGAATTTATTACCTGACAATGTAGCAGAGGCAGGTTCAATCAAGCATTCAAAGGGGAATTAAACAGTTATCTGAAAAGGAGCAACATGCAGGTTTATGGGGTGATGGGAGGAGAATGGCACCGGATGAGATGCTGATAGATGTTGGTGTGTTCACTGAGCTGGGAGGTTTGATAGCAGACGTTTTATCCCCTTACTAGGTGACATTCTCAGCGTTGTGGCGCCTCCTGTGAAGCGCTGTTATCTTGTGCCGGTTTGAATTTATGTGGTCTGGTTTTTGCCGCTTCTGGTAGGTGCCGGTTCCAGCTGTGCCTTGTAATGGTCAGTACATCGGGTCTAATTCCAGGTGTTTATCGATGGAGTCTGCAGATGAATGCCAAGCTTCCAAGAATTCCCTGGCTGTCCTCTGTTTGGCTTGTCCAAGGATAGTAGTGTTGTCCCAGTTGAAAGTGTGGTTTTTCTCCGGTGTATTGAAACCAAGGATATCTGGTCATGTTGTTTAGTTGCTAGCTGGTGTTTGTGGATGCGGGTTGCTAGTTGTCTGCCTGTTTGTCCCACGTAGTGTTTTGTGCAGTCTTCGCATGGCATCTTGCAGACCACATTCGTCCTGTCCGTGGTATCTATTGGGTCTTTAACTCTGTTAAGTTGCTGTCTTAGTGTGGCTGCTGGTTTGTGTACTGTCATGATTCCTAGCGGTCTGATTAGTCTGGCTGTCGGTACTGTGGTGTTTTTTATTTATTGTATGGTGGGTTATTTTTGGGTTTTGGTGTGTCCTGGTTGTGTTGTCTGTTGGCTAGGCATCTGTAGATGAAACTGCGGGGGTATCCATTCTTGGTAAAGACCTTGTACAAGACCTCCTCAACGGTCTATCCCTAAGTTTTAGACTGTGACCCCCAATTCTAGAATCCCCAAATGGTGGAAATAGTTTATTTTCATCAGGTCCACCTTTTCACATTAAAAGCTTGAAGACTTTGAGATCAGATCACTCCTTAAACGTCTAAATTCTGGAGAAAACAGGCCTAATTTGTCTAATCTGTCCACATAACCATTGAAGTCCTAAGGCCTTTATGGTATTGTCCCTATCTCTGGAGTAGGAGGTCCATATTCAAATCACATCTGCTCCGGAGGTGGAGGCAATTTTAATCAATCTATTCAGGGAGTGTTATTATACTTCTGGAACATGTGCGACTTCTGGCTCCAAGGTAGGGTTATTACCACCACACCACACAAGCCTTGCTCCAAATGTCTATAATAACATCTTTGAAAAGGTTGATTTAAAAATAATTTCCTGAAGTCCAGGTATCAATCTTGTAAAAAGGCTTTCCTAGCTTTCCTGCTCCTCTGATGCTGCTTGACCCGCTGTGTTCATCCAGCTCCACATCTTGTTATCATCAATCTTGTAAACCTCAGTGGTACTGCCTGCAAGGCCAATACATCCTTCCTAAGATGTGGTACCCAGAACCACCAAGTGACTATAATGCAAGGAGTCCTTTTTGGCATTTTGTGCCCTTTATTGCAGCAATCAAGTGTTGAAATTGGGTTCATTGATGAATTAGAAATAAATCTGACTATATTAATAAATTGGTGACCTTTTCCTCCAATTGCAGGCTAGGCAAGGATTATTGGGCGGGCTCTTTCGACCCGGCAAGGTTGACAGGTTATCCGACCAATCAGCAAGGGTATCTGTTTGATTGGCAGCGTCAGTGACATATCAGCAAAAGGATTGCGCTCCTTCCGCCATCAATAGGGTTTCTCACCCAATTAGATCCGCCCGTTTGCTCATATCAACCGGATGGATAAAATTATTTGCCGCCGTCCTCGCCAGAAGAAAAAATGTCTTTGAATCGTTGTTCATCTCAGTTAGTCGAGCGATGACCTATGGGTACGATGGCGCTTCGCCCCCGCCGCCGCCTTGTTCTTGAGATCGTGATTACCACAGAAGCCCCCCACACCGCTGTGGTTATCTAGCCATTCAGAGGAGGCAAAAGATTGATCGGCAGGCATATAATCCAATTGTCATTCAGAATATCCGTCGACCCCACCCATAAATGGGCTAGACCTACTTGCAACCAATGGGAGTACACAGCCGCCCCGGTAGATGTGAATTCTAACCAATAGACGTATGCTCAGTCCTGATGAACGTGCTCCACGACCAATGGAGACGGGGAGGCGGGATGCCACCGCGGGGCGTGGGCGGAGGCGGAATCGACCCCACCCACATATGATGGACAGTCCACCATCCAATACGGAATGGAGTTCTTTGTGACGGACATGCCGTCGACCATTCTAAGTTCGCAAGCTTCCTGACGGGCAGATGTACTAGCCAATACGCGCCGATAGTAGTGTCAGCCCCAGTCCGTCCCGCCCAGTTCCGGCCTGCTGATTCCAGGCGCCCAGTGACAGGAGGACCGAGGCCTGCTGCTGCTGCTGGGCCTTTTCATTGTAAACGATCCCGCTTTCCTTCGCCAGTTTCTTCCGGTCCAGGCGGCGGCGGTGGTTCGTGTCAAGGCGTGAAGATGCCGGCGGTGTCCAAAGGCGACGGGATGAGGGGGTTGGCGGTGTTTATCTCGGACATTCGGAACTGTAAGTGGTTGCAGATGGGCTTGGGGGGTGGGGGGAGGGAGGAGGTGGAGACCAGGCAAAGCCCATTTATAATGCATCTGCTTTCTCCCCCTAGCCATTGATTGGAAAAAAATTCCTAATTAATAAACTTATTAATTAACTAAACAATATATCACCTTAATAAATAAAGGCTATATAAGATATATATATTGTATGTGTTTTGGAGGTATTGGTGGTTTGGGTGGGGTAGGCTTTGAAAAGGGGTACCCACAGAGTGCTGTCATCCCCTTTGACCCCTGCGCTGTTTCTAGAAAATGCTTTTTAAGCTTGACCCACCCCTGCCTCCCAAATGGGGGTCCTGATGACCAATTGTTGAGGTGGTAGGCTGGTTAGGGCAGCGCTTGTGTCCCCTCCCTGGTGTGGCAGCTCGTGTCCGACATTGACCGTGAGCAGATGGCGGTGGGTCAAATTCATGCACTTGGGTTTGTGGTGGGCGTGGGGTGTGCTGGTCACTGGGTGTACCATGTCAACGGGCTGAGCACTCCATTTTAACCAGGATGAGGAAGTTGGGAAATCCTGGCAAAGGAGCAGATCAAGTTCTGTTGCCGCTGTTTTCACAATTTGTTTGCAATGAGCATCAGGGTGTCTAATCCTGCATTTGTTCCTTTATACCCCTTATTCAATCCCATCCAGGACACTAACTAGGACAAGAAAGGTGAATGCATATGTCTTTGCAGTATGTGCTACAAATGACAAGCTGTTAGTGGAATCTGAGTGATTGAGGGTACCCTAAAGTGGCTTGCTGTATGAAGAAGGTGCTTCTTGGGAGGAACAGTGCAAAATGGATGTGATTGATTACTCAGGTTAATGCAGTAAAAGCCAAAATCCAGTAAGGGAGTTGCTTGGTTTTAGAATGCCTTCATTGCAAAATTTCTGGCTAATGCAGCAAAATCCACTGCAGTCCAATTGTAGAATTCCAGGTTGCACTGTCTCCTTGTTTCACAATAGCCTCGACTGGTACTGAACCTTGACCACCAACATCACGGTCACGTGTACAACTCTGTTATGCGACCACTGGTAAATGTTAATGACTGCACACTTTACCACTTCTGTGCAAATCTTTGCTGAGCCAGGTTTCAGACCTGTGCCAGACTACTTTTGCAACAGAGTGGATTGCGAAGGACCAGGAACACGCTGCATTTGGTATTTTCAATGCATGATCAGCTGGACATCAAACAATTGCTCCTTTTACTGGCAACCTTTATTTTTTTTTAAAAAAACCCATATCCAGGACAAACATTGTCTCAATCCCAAAGTAGTTAAGTGATATTTGGACATTCTCATAACAAAGAAATATACAGTAGCTTCCATGGAGGGAGAAACAGTGCTAATGTTTCAGGTCGATGACTGTTCATCGTGAATTCTGATGAGAAGACATCAATCTGAAACATTAGCTCTTCTTCTGCCCAAATGCAGAGATTTCCTAGCTTTCTTTTCATATTGATGAGGACATCCTAATGGCTGCTTGAAGTTTTCATTTTGCTAAAGTGCTAAATTGAGACAGTTTGAGATTTGCTGATTTCAGTCCACAGTTAGAAAGATGGTATCTGTTATAGTAAATATTACGGGAATCTAAGTGAAAAAGTATGTGTTTTACCAGCCAACCGGTATCTGACTGGGAGCATGAAGAATACGAGCAGAAGTAGACCATTTGAGCCTTCTCCACAATCAGTGTGGTCCTGGCTAACCTTCCTAAGTTGTTTCTAGTCGTATCACCTCTGTTAGCCAAAATTCATGGACTTCTATCTTTAGTCAATGGAACTACTGAACATCCAGATCTTCGTCTGTGTTGAATTCTAAAAATCCAGAAGTTTCTGTTTGAAGAAATATGTCCTCTTAATCCTAAATGGCTGACCCATTATTATGAGTCTGTGATGCAGTTTAAAACAAAACATTCTTCATGGGTTGTGTGCATCACAAGCTAAGCTAGCCTATATTGTAGAGTCATACTGCATGCAAACAGACCCTTTGATCCAACTAGTCCATGCCAACCAAGTTTCCTAAACTAAACTAGTCTCACTTGTCTGCATTTGGCCCATATCCCTCTGAACCATTCCTATTCATGTTCTTGTCCAAATGTCTTTTAAATGTTGTAATTGTACCCAGATCTGCCATTTCCTCTGGCAGTTTATTCAACATACAAACCACCCTCTGTGTGAAAAAGGTTGCCCCTTGGGTCCCTTTTAAATCTTTCTACTCTCAGCTTAAAAATATGCCCCCTAAGTTTTGAACTCGCCCACACTGGGGAAAAGACCTTTGCCATTCATGCTATCTATGCCCTTCACGATTTTATAAACCTCTGAGGTCGTCTATCAACCTCTTAGGCTCCAGTGTAAAAATCCCAGCCTACCTTTGTAACTCAAACCCTCCAGTCCCTGTAACATCCTGGTAAATCTTTTCTGCACTCTCTCCAATTTAATAATATCCTTCCTATGGCAGGTTGACCAGAACTATAATGTGAAGGTGGTGGTGAATGGTTTTCTTGAGCCGCTGCAGTCTTTGGGGTCTTGGACACAACAGCCTAATTTTAAAAAGAAAATTCTTCCAGCATTTCTGCTATCAAGCCCCTTAAGCATTCTAGATGTATCAGTGTGGGACCTTGTTTTTCAAGAAACTCCAGGAAACATAGTCTTAATCTCTTATCATCGACAATCCCTAATCCCAGAAACCAGTCTAGTGAACCTTTGTTGCTGAGGTAGGTAGATTGTCCTCCCTTGGATGAGGGTGTAAAAACTGTGTGCAGTACACCAGGAGTGGGTCTTCACCAATTGCATGTACAATTGCAGTGAGACTTATTCACTTCAATTCCTTCAATAATAAAGATAGCATATCGTTTGCTTTCCTGTTTTGCTTGCTGTACCTTCATATTAACCATGACTTTGTGCCATGAGACCTGGACCCCTCTGAATTTAAATTTTCCCTGTTTCCCTTGAGAATCATTCTGTATTGAGGGGAAACAATAGCATAATGATAATGTCACTGAGCTACTAATCCACTGGCCCAGGCTAATATTCTGGGGACATGGGGCTCATACCTCACCAAGGTAGCTGATAGAATTTAAATTCATTAAATCTAGAGCTAATTTCGGTGTTGGCAACTGTGAAACTATCGTTGTTGTAAAAATCCATCTATTTCACTCTGGTTAGAGATCATAATTTTAGGCTAAGGGGTGGCAAATTTAAAATACATGAGGAGGAATTACTTCTTAAATGATTGTGAATCAATGGAATTCACTAGCCCCGTGTGTGGTGAATGCCAGGACACTGAATAAATTTACAGATTTTTTTTTAATTAGTAATGCATTGAAGAGTTATAGTGACTGGGCAGGAATGTGGAGTTGAGGCTGAGATGAGATCAGTCATGATCATATTGAATGGCGGAGCAGGGTTGAGGGGCTGAATACCTTACTTTTTCTCCGAGTTCTCATGTTAATGCCCTTTTTAGGGAAGAAAATCTGCCTTCCACATCTTGCCCTGCTGACATGCTGGCTGTCTTTAGACAGTCAATGTGGTTGATTTTTGACCACCCTCTAAAATGCGAATTATCAGGGCAGGGGTCACTAATTAGTGATCAGAACTTGAAGCCTAGCAAAGAGTTTCTCTCTTCACTCCTATACTCCAACACCCCTTTCGCCACAAACCTGGCAATCAGTTCTGGCAACAAATAACATTGTCTTTCCCTGTGTCCTGCTGCATCTTCTCATTAATTGCTGTTTGAACTCAGCTACCATGCCACAGAATAAGAGTTTAATTTGTGAATTTCTGGACTAAATGATGCCCCTGCTTGTCTGTTTAAAAATATGGAGACACAGACTTTAGCTTTTTCTTCTCCCTTTCCCCATCCCATAGTGAGAAATGTTGAACTTGCTTTTGGCTGTTCCACCAGAAACAGTGGATAGTTTTAAGTCTCTTATCCTAGCTGACACCAAGCTTGTTTTGTGTAGTGGATAAATATTGGCAGAGAGGACTAAATGGTTAGCTGTTCAGGAGAAGCAATGCAGACAAACTGAGTGAAGTGGTCCCTTCACTGGTGAACAGTTCTAGGCTTTTCATCTCCCTCTCCTTTCTGAAAGAAACCCACTGGGTGATTGCAGTGCACAATCCTTTGAATTTATGACTGCACAAGTTTATATTGATGAAAATCCTACGCCCCCTCCAAAAAAAAAGCAAAGTTTCAATCACCATCGATAACTAAAGACCAAGAATGGCAAGCTGTATCTATTGTTGAAACCTTGGTATTATTCTGGATCAGTTTTTTGGGTCCTGTTATTAAGCTGGTCGGAGTTTGTTTTCTACATTCGTGAGCCGAGCAGAGCAGCAGCATGACAATTTGAAACACCACCTGTTTGGAAAATGTTGTGTATAAAAATAAAGAATTTCTGCAGCACCTTTTCTGACCTTAATGTTTGCAGCTAGGTAGGTAATGCTGAAAATTGGGCAGCCAATTTGATCGCAGCAAGCTCCCACAAATCTCACACCCAGACATAATGACTGGATTTGTTTTCTGTGTTACTTGTGCAAGAAATATTGACCTGCACGCAGAGATTTGGAGGATCGTGGTGAGGGGAATGTTAGCAATGCCCATGTCAGGCAGCATCTCAGTCCTAATGAAAACACATCAACCTGAAATGGTAACTCCATTTGTCTTCATAGATCTTGACTGACCTGAAAACTTTTTTTTAAAAAAATATGGATTTCCAGCAATTTGTATGTGTACTGGGTAGAAGACTCCTTTTATTTGAAACAGCGCCATGGGAATCTTTTACCTTCACCAGTGAGGACAAATGGGATTTTGGTTTAACAGGCTAAAACAAAAGGTTAAGAATTAGGAAATAAAGGTAGTTGACACCGAGATTGCTTTTTTTAAAAATTCTGAACAAGGGAATGGATTGGAATAGTAGGCAGTATTACAAATCCTGACTTAAAATTTAAGGTTTAAGGTGAGGCAAATGCACATGTAAATTCTCTTGTCGATTACTTGTAACATTATACAGCCTTCAAGTTTAGTGTGCTAAAAGGAATAATTGAATCTGGGCGAGCAGATGCCTTTCGGTCCCCAGATTAAAATTATATTCAGTTTGGTTATATTTTACTTATAGTTAAATAAGTGCATTTTGAAGGCAGAGCTGATAGGAATTTAAGGTTGATGCAGTGATGCCACAGTGTCACCTCTGGCAGAATGATGTAACTGCAGCATGACACGATTACATAGGTAGTTCCCTTTATAAATGTGGGCACAGCTTATCCCACAATGAATGACAAATACAAATATCTGCAAACAAATTATCTGAATGTTGGGGAATGTGATTAGACATTGGATTTTTCAATATCATTAGCGTATCTGCAGACGTGAGGAAAAGTTTGGTTTGGGTGTTGCTGCCAATGAGGTAAACGTTGCTGCTGGGTTGTGGGTAGGGCTTTGTAAGAACATGTGTTTGATGATCATTTTGAGTTTTGGCTTAGGTGGCCAAATTAAAATACATGCTTGAAAAAAATAAGTTCCCTGTAAAAGATTTATGGAATACATTCCCCGCCCCCCCCCCCCCCCCAACTTTTTTTCTCTTTTTTTTACCTGAAGGTGTGGACTCCTTTTGGGATGCAGTTCTTTTTGCCCCACTAGAGAACCCGTTTCATGATTGATCCTAGGCCATCCTTGTTGGTAGTGATTTAAACTGTTGGAGACTCTTACTAACAATCATCCCTACATAAACTGCTTTCAGCAGTTCACCATACAGTTTCATTGCTGACATTGACCAGGAATCTCAGAAACTACTTCTAGCATCTTTGTTGGCTGAGTTCAGATCAGTTAGATCAGCACTGGCCATTGACTTTGTGCCTTCTGACTGGAAAGGCCCCATTTACTGTTTTAAAGTATCCCAGTAGCTTGAATCATTTGTGTGTGTGCCATCACACCATGAGTTAGGGACATTGTGTTCCTTATCACATGGGTAACCAGGCAGGTTACTGGGGGAGCTGACAGTATTTTTAACTTGTACACTTTTTTTTATTTGAATGCACAAGCAGTATTGAAATAGCACTTTGTATATTAAACCAGAACACTTAATACAGGTCAAGCCATTAAAATAATAGACTGGGAGTAGGCAGAACGCCCCTTGGGCCTGCTCAATGAGATAATGCCTGGTCACATTCCACATTCCCACCCTACTCCCATTCCCCTAAGTTGCTTAATCTCTAAATAGTCTATCTCCAACCAGAATATGCCAAATGACTGAGCATCCACAGTCCATTGGAATGGAGAATTCCAAAGATTCATAACTCTGAGTGAAGAAATTTCTCATTATCAGGAGATTAGATCTCATAGCGCTATGCTCTACAACTGGGGGGAAACAACCTCTCAGTGTCTACCCTCAAACATATCAAATCTTAAATATTTGAAAGAGACTCTAGTGCAGTATTGAAGGAATAGAATGTCAAACTGAAGATTATCCCATTGCTAGCTCTGGGATTTTACTACTTGAAATGTTTGAAACTCTAGTCTTGGTGATGGAATTGCTTGAATGTATGAGGGAACACAAGACGTTTCTGCACTTTGTGATAAGATGCTATATAAATGCAAGTCATTTTTTTTGTCGTTTTGTTTTGTTATGAGTCAATAGAATTTCTTTGTTAAACATGTTCTTGCTCAGATTGGCTGCTGGCGTCTGTTTGGTGCAGATTATTTTAACTCTGTATGCAAGCAGCACAGCTGTTGACACTTTCTCTGCACTTTCCCTTGTTCCCCCTAAAGCTGTTTGAAATGGCAATCAGCACAGCCTTCCTTTTCCCTGTGTACTCCGTGGTGTTGAAATTTTTGCTCATTGTGCCAAGTTCCTGTGCTTGCAACTTGGGACTTTGAAACTGCAATACCTTATCTCGCTTGCTTTTTCCTTCCTCTTGTTATCTACAGATTTTTAAATAAATACATGGTCCAAAGTGCTTCACGTGCATGGCTTCCAGTTAGTTCTCCTGAACAGGCAAATAGGACCTCATTTTAACATCTCTTCTCAGAAGCAGCACCTCTGACAATGCAACAGTTCCTCAGTATTGCAATGAGGTGTTGGCCTAAATGATCTGCCAATGTCATGCAGAAGGCAAATAATCTAGGGTTGGTTTTAAAATCTGCACATAGTGCCACTTAATCACAATTTACTAATTTATTGGGTCTTTCTAATTTTTTTCCCCCCTCATTGTCTTGGTATCTTGCACAAGGGCCCTAGCACTTCACCTCATTTTCTGTGTTTAACATTTTTTTAGCACATGTATTCATCCATTTGATGGGGCGTTCTCCCTGTGTCTGTGTGGGCTTCCTCCTGGTGCTTGTGGGTTTCCTCCTGGTGATCTGGTTTTCTTCCCACAGTCCAAAGATGTGCAGATTAGTTGGATTGGCCATGCTAAATTGCCCATAGCATCTAGTCTAGGTGGGTTAGCTGTGGGATGTGCAGGGTTAAGGTACAGGGGCCAAATGGCCTGCTTCCACACTGTAGGGATTCTATGTGGATGGAATGCACCTGCTCTCCTGCAAATTTAAGGAAAATTGAGAAGAAATATTTTCTTTCTTATTGTCAGAGACGAGCGCACTTGGGGCAGGTTTACTGCTGTTTAAAATTCTCTCTATTTCATCCCTCCCTGTGCCTCAGTCCATGTATAAGAAAGGCTACACTTGGGAAGTATTTTTCCATTTTCCTGTCAAATCTTACTTTCCGTTGTCCTATTTATGTAATGCTGTTTGATTCGAGGCACCATATGGTCTACAGCCGTCGTCATTGGGAATTGGCTCAAGATAGAGAATGAATTTTTCACCTCCGGACTATTAACCTTCTGTAGTCTGACAGTTGTGGCCTTTTTTTTTAAGTCATGCCTTCAGCTGTTGAGGGCCCTAAAGCTAGAAATTCTCACCCTAAACCTCTACCAATTTCTCTCCTCCACTTTAAAAGTGCTCCTTAAACCCAACTCTTGAAGCCAACTTTTGCTCACCTTTCATTAAAAACTCCATGTGTGGCGCAGTGTCAGTTCTTGATTGGTTTGGTAATCACTGCTTAAGCTCCTTGGGATTTTTGTTATGTTTAAAGTTTTACATTAAATGCAAGCTGTTGTTGACTTCATGAACTAGGAGAGGGTGTGCGTCTCTTACCACCTCCTTTCCAGTGTCTGCTACTTTTCATAGAATTTGCAAATGCCTTTTTAAAAATTAATTCCTTCATTCGGGCATCGCTGGCTTGACCAACATTTATTGCCCATCCCTAATTGCCCAGAGGGCAGTTAAGTGTCAACCACATTACTGTGGGTCTGGAGTTACATGTAGGCCAGACCACGTAAGGATGGCAGTTTCCTTCTCTAAAGGGCATTAGTGAACCAGATGTGTTTTTCCTGACAATCGGCAGTGGAATCATGGTCATCATTAGACTCATAATTCCAGATTTTTATCGCATTCAAATTCCACTATCTGCCATGGCGGGATTCAAAACTGGTTCTCTGGATTGACAATCCAATGATAATACCACTAGGCAATTGCCTCCCCGATCTATTGTGCAGGTTGAAGTGAAGTACTAATCTGCTAGGTTCCTAAGTTTTAAAATGGTGTGTTGGAGAATTTAGCGCTCGAAGTTAGTGTAGAAATTGTTTTCTGTACTTGGCCCACCATGCCTGTGCTTGCTCATTGTCAGAGTTCCCCAATTATTCCCATTCCTTAGTTGTTTCTCTGTGGCCCTGCAAATGTTTCCTTTTGAACTGTATGTCCAATTGCGTTTTTAAAATGTACTGTTTCACTCTGTTTCCAACTGTGCAAGCTGTATAGATTCTGTTTTCAGACTGTGCTTTTAACAGGAGTGTGGGGTTGAGGAACAGGAGTAGGCCATTTGGCCTTGAGTCTGCCCCACCACTCAATATGATCGTGATTAGTCTGGTTGTGGCCCTGGCTCTACTTTCCTGTCTGGCCCGCAAACCCTGCAGTCCCTTGTCTATCAATGATCTATCTAACCCAGGCCTGAATAGATTATAATTCACTGTGTAAAAGAAATGTTGCCAGTTACCTTTAAATTTGTGCCCTTTGGTTAGAAGTAACCTGCCAGTAAGATTGCTTTTCCCTGTTTACATTATCAAAACCCCTCTGTCTATTTTGTACACACCCATTAAAACCTTTTTGAACTCTGATTTGAGGAGAGCAATTTCAACTTCTCCATTAATGATGTCCCTTTTTCCTTCTTTTAGGTAAAAGCAAAGAAGCAGAAATTAAACGAATAAATAAAGAACTGGCAAACATCCGATCGAAGTTCAAAGGTATGAGTACATATGTGGTGGTGATGGTAGACAATGGATTTCAGTGGCAGTTTACAGGTCTGTTGAGCATCGTCCACTGGAGGAGGAGTACTAGTAAGGCAGACCTGTGGATCTCCTGATCCCCTCGATGCATGCAGGCCTGATGGATAGTGGAACTGGGGTGAATGATAAGCAATTGCAGAAGCTGTCAATCAGAATTAGCAACCTTCATCCTGTGTCGTCTGGTGAAATAGACAAGGGCACAGTCGCACCCGCGGTCACAGGGAAACACCTTCCCAGAACCTGAAATGTATTTGCAATTATACCACCTAGGGAACTAATTGAGAGAGGCTATTGTACTGCTCTTTCCACACGGCCTCCTGCACTGAAGAGGATTGACTGAAGACCACGTGTGTATTGCCCTCCAGAATTGTGCACCACCCTGATACTTCGTAGCTCAGGCTGATGTGCTTGAGTGGCGCTCTCAATTTGGTTAAGCCATATGGTGTGAGGATGCTTTTGTAGAGCTTGCCTGTGCTTGGGGAATGAGGAGTATGTTCAAATAACAAGAGACAGTTGTCACAAAAAAATAACATTTGGCTATGTTTACTTCCTGGAGTGCAATATGTTACCACAAGAAGTAGTTGAGGTAGAGTATAGTATAGTCAAAGGGAAGCTAGATAGACACGTAAGGGAGGATGAATTAGAAGGCTGTGTAAATGAGGTTAAATTAAATGTTGTGGGAGGAAGTTATGTAGAACGTAAACACTGGTATAGATATGCTAGGTTGAATGTCCCGTTTCTGTTGCTGTATGTTCTATGAAATGCATTAAAATTAATATTTTGTGAAGGTGGCATCACCGGTAGACAGGGTGATGAAGGCACTTGGCATGCTTGTCTTCGTTGGTCAGAGCATTGAGTAAAGGCGTTGGCATGTCATGTTGCAGCTGTACAGGACATTGGTGAGGCCACTTTTTTGGAGTACTGCATACAGTTCTGGTCGCCCTGCTATAGGAAGGAGCGTATTAAATTGGAGAGGGTGCAGAAAAGATTTACAAGGATGTTACGAGGACTGGAGGGTTTGAGTTAATGAGAGACTGGATAGGCTGGGACTTTTTTTTTTTTTACTAGACCTTCGGAGGTTGAGGGTGACCAGTGTGGAGGTTTATAAAATCATGAGGCACAGATAAGGAGAATAATAAAGGTCACTTCCCTCGGATAGGGGAATTCAAAACTGGAGGGCATAGGATTAAGGTGAGAAGAGAAAGATTTTAAAAGGGACCTGAGGGGCAACTTTCCCACAGAGAGGGTGGTGCGAGTATGGAATGAACCGCCAATAGAAGTGGTAGAGGTAGGTACAGTTGCAACATTTAAAAGATATTTTGGCAGGTATGTGAATAGGAAAAGTTTTTAGAGGAATACAGGCCAAATACAGGCACATTGGACTAGTGTAGTTTGGGAATCCTGGTCGGCATGAATGAAGTTATTGGTTTCCATGCCATATGACTGGATTTAATTCGTGGAGCTTAAATCTCTGATACAATGCACGTACGACTTGTGTTCTTGCTTCCTCCATCAGTTACCATGCATCAATGTTTAATTCAAAGATAATATATTGCTCAGTACGCTAGCTAGGTTTTCCTTCCTACCCTTTTTTTGGTTGGAAAATGAGATCAGTCAGTTTCCAAACAGTGAGGTTGTTGACTTGTTTGCTGAGCTGGCTTGTTTTCGTTCAGACATTTTGTCACCATGCTAGGTAACATCATCAGTGAGGCCTCCGGTGAAGCGATGTTTTTGTTGTCAGAGTGTACTGATACTAGGGAAAGTTTGTCATGTTGTTTTGCTGCTAGCTGATGTCCGTGTATTGTCATTGCTAGTTTCCTTCTTGTCTGTCCAATACTGTGTCCTCTTGGTGTTGCCTCCATTTGTAGGTGCCTGCTAAATAGACAGTACACTCAGACAATGAAGGCCATCAGTTTAACAGGGACAACGAGCCCAAGCCAACATAGACACACACGGGAATTCCTAGAGGCATGGTTCTCAACCTATAAGGCAATCAACAAACATATAGAATTAGACCCCATATACAAACCCATACAGAACAGAACCGGAAATAACACAACTGACCGTAACAGACCGAACGATACAAATTCCATGTGGAGTAGAACAACCGTGCTTCATTGAAGGCCTCACTGATGACGTTACCTAGCATGATGACTAAACGTCTGAACGAAAACGAGTCTGAACGCCGAGCGAATCAACGACCTCACCCACAACCCGAGCTACAAGTCTTTACGAAAACCTTAAAGTTTTCAAACAGTACATGTTGCACAAGGTGGGAGCGAGATATAAGGTGTTGAACGTTTCAGGTACCCCTAATCAGCTTATTGTGTGGGGTGCAGTTCATATAACCAGGGTCTCAGTGAGACAGTGGCAGGGCAAAAGTTTGCAGTCTTTTCTGTACCTTAAACTTTCCAACTGTTTCCTCCATTCAAGGCTGATCTTTCTTTTCATGAAAGAACCATTCCTCCCTCTTGACTCCATTCAGTTCAGCCTCGGAATTACAAGATGAAGAAAAGCCAGGGTTCATCTCCTGTACCTTCTCCCATCCTGGCAGTGATACTGTTTTAATGAAGTTATTGACTAATTGCAGCAAGCAGTCTCTGTCAGTGAGTGTAGAACAGACAACCTCATTGAAATCCAATTGCTTCATTCACTCAATCATTGGTGAAGCTGGAGAAGCGGATTATTTTCCTTTATTTTTGGAGGGTGGAGGTCATAAGGAGGCAGTCTTCATCTATGTACTTTTTGATAAAGGACAGACATGCCTGGTTCTTCTCGGCTGATCTGGGAAACCGAGAAAGGAGATCGCTGTCTAGTCACCACTGTTGAAAAATGCAGTCCATGGATATTGAGAGCTGGACTCCAAGTTGGAATAATATGACAGGGAAGCATATCCCAGACTGAAGAAGCCTGTTTACACCTGAGGGATATATTGGTCCATCAGTTACTGTCTTCAGAGGAGGAGATGTAACCTGGAAGACCTCACTGCATCTAAAGCATTTTTGTTTAAAAATAGTCATAAAATCACTGACATAGGAGGTTACTCGCGTGTAAGTTTTTCTTTCTGCATATCCTGCCTATTGCTGTGCACGAAGAAGGAAGAGTGTGCTACAGTATAAAACAAGTCCTGGCTGGCGGAAATCCAAATTGGGAAACACTCAAATATTAAGATAGGAGAACTGAGTTGCTTTTGCAATACTGGCTGTTGCGGTGATCAGTTGTACAGAACTGTTGCAAGTTTTCAGTCAGTGTGGGAGTATCAGACTCCTTCAAATGAGAGGGTCAATGTAATTTTTACTGCACTCAGTCCTAGAATTTGTTTTTTTAACCTCTTACCGCATGGTGCCATCCCTGCGTATGTGCACACGTACGCATGCAAAACAACACAGAGGACTCAAAGAAAACCACAGAAACCTCTCAACACCAGTCCTGGTTTCCGCTTCCTGTAGTGAGTCAGTGGTTTCTTTCCCCTCTGTTCACTCCAAACACAGAAATTCATACGAATCGGCACTAGATCTGCATCCTCAGCTCAGTACTAGGAGAGGGAGTGTATGATTGGAGGGTGTAAATGTTTAGAAATAATTTGAATAATTGGAGCCCTTCGATCCTGTACATCGCCTCTCGCCCACCCTCCCCAATAAAATGAAATATTCTCTGAGTAGCTTCACAAGGATTAGATACCTGCTTAACTGATTACCTGTGAATCTCGGCAATAAATATTTTGGCACGTTGTTCAACTGCAAAGTACACCAACTGGCCCAATCAAATTCTCGCCAGTTAGTCTCACAAGCATACATAACAACAATGGTGAGTAAATGGAGATCAGAAAAGGAATGATGGCTGATCTTATGATCTTTTGTGTTTTTTTTTGTCCCTGCCAAGTCTTGACACAACCATGAATAAAGGTAAAATGCTCGAGAAACTCCACAGATCCCGTAGCATCAGTAGCGAGAGAAAGAGAGTTAACATTTTGAATCTGAGACTTCTCTTTGGAACAACCATAAATGTCTACAATAAAACAAAGAACGAAAGTTCAGACTCTTTACTGTTCTGAAGAAAAGTCACTGAATTCAATGTTAAGTTTTTCTCTCCACAGATGCTGCCAGACTTGCTGAGTTTCTCCAGCAATTTCTGTTTTTGAATGATGTCTTTGTCATGGTTTCCAGAATATAAGGAGATCATGATCATCCATGTGTGCCAGTACTCAGATTTAAATGTAATTCTGACACTGGGCAACTCCAACTCTTTTTTCTCTTTTTGCTAATGCAGGTGACAAGGCACTGGATGGTTATAGTAAGAAGAAATATGTTTGCAAACTGCTCTTTATCTTCCTGCTTGGTCATGACATTGACTTTGGGCATATGGAGGCAGTCAACCTGCTCAGTTCCAATAAATATACAGAGAAGCAGATTGTGAGTATTTCTGCTTGATCCCACTTGTTGGGGTGATGGGGTTTGGGCATAGATCTATCATAGGCTTTACTGGGGTCAGATGTTTGGTTTTCTATTTCATGTTAGATTTTCAGGCCCACAAGGTTGAGTAGTTAGGCCGTTCCCACTTTCTAAAAAAGAAACTAAGATTTAAAGGGGCCTCACAACCGTTAGCACTTATTCAGAGCTCCAAACCAACCATTACTGCATTTGAGCCTGGAACCTCAAAGTTTTGACTGGTTGCTGTGCATAGTTTGGGAAGTCTTGGCCTACATCCTAATGACAGAAACTGCATAAAGCTGTGACCCCCTCATAAGATCAAGTCAGTCTTAGTCCTCTTTAGATTCACTTTTCTCAGATTTGCTGTGCGTTCTGTGATGGGCAGGATACCCCAAAATTCATTGAGCAAGACTTCTGCGTAGCAATGTTTTTACAAGCTTGTTGGACAGTTTCCACACTAAAGTTGCCATTCCTTATTATCGGAATTTGAGACATCAAGGACCAATCAGTCCTTTAACCAAGGCAGGCACTGCAGTCGAAACTGATTCTCTGTCCAAACACAGTACATGTAGACTTTCTAAAGAAAGAGGGAACCTGCATGTCTAAAATATCTCAGGACCTCCTGAAGTCCTTTCCAGTCAATGAGTGTAGTTGATGTTGTAATGATAGGAAACTCGTTACATTCCCAGACAGCAAACTCCCTGAAACAGCAGTGGGACAATGAGAAGGTCCTTGAACTGGGATCTTTTTGAGGGATGTATGTTGCCTAGGATAGCGGGGAGAGCTAGGTTCTTAATCCAGGGTTCATATCTCCACTGCTCTGTTCTCTTGCTACGTGAAGCTGAACGTCCTGGCTCTGGTCTTCCATCATTTTAGGTAGGATGCAGTATGGATATATTGTGACCACAGCAATGCTGTCCAGGCTGGATGGATCACCTAGATCTTTTCCTATCTCATCCATATGTTCTTGGTTTATCTTTTGCTTTTGAGCCTATGATTACCCTGCCCCTCTTCCCATAATTCTCCTACCCCGTTTATTGATAACATCATAACTAGGAGCATCAAGAGGCCATTTGGCCCTTAGAGTCTGCTCCGTCATTCAGTAAAGTCTTGACTCATCAGATTGTTGACTTAACTCCACTTTCCTACTTTGACTCCCTTGAAGGTCAAAAATATAACGTTTTACAGCTCTGCATTGTTTGTTAGGTTTGGCTGTCTAGTCTGCTGAGTTTCTTAACATTGTCAGTTATATCACAGCATGTTTCAGAAGTTCAGGTTCAAGCATGTATTCTGTTTTCTCAGGGTTACCTTTTCATTTCGGTGCTGGTGAACTCCAACAGTGAGCTGATTCGTCTGATTAACAATGCCATTAAGAATGACCTGGCCAGTCGCAATCCCATCTTCATGTGTCTTGCTCTGCACTGCATTGCAAATGTTGGCAGTAGGGAAATGGCAGAGGCATTTGCTTCAGAGATTCCCAAAATCCTGGTAGCTGGGTAAGTTTGTCTTAATGTAATTGCTGCTTGTAGTTGGCACGTTTTTGGGGCAAAAACTTTCTCTTATCAACTGCTCTTACAGCTCTATACCAAATAAAGTAAAGAGGCCCCTAGCCCATTTTCTAATGGTCATGAGCAGCTGGTATTCAGTTACCTGAATTTTATAGCAATTATCATTCTAACTGGCAACAGTGGCTTGTGCAAGAAATAGGAAAAAAGCATCCCCATTATGTGTACAGCTCTTCTAAAAGAAAAGCAGAAAGTGCTGGAGAAGCTCAGCAGGTCTAGTAGCATTTGAGGAGACTAACAATTAATGCTGTGAGTCTATTGTGTGTTCTTTGGAATATCTCACTCCACAGTTGCTTCCAGACCTCCTGCATTTTTCTAGCGCTTGCTGCAGATCCTGGAAATCTAAATAAAAACTATTTAACTTTTATCAATTTACCATTGTTTTGAGGTTGAGGCTCAGGCATCATATTAGGCCACAGTGAGGGAAGTGCTAGTATATCTAACCCATGCTGTATCAGCTCTAGAAGTGTAAGGAGGAACACGGCCACTCGTTTTTGGTGTTGACCTTGCATTCCCAATGGCAAAATATTTCATATCCCAGTATCCAAATTCTTTAACCTGGTGAACTCATTATAAAAATAAAATGTGAATTGTTTCTCCTTTTTCCCTCTGTGATTAGCACCTCCAGGATTAATTTCTCCCACTGAACTTGTTGCTGGTGTTCTGTTGACAGTGATACTATGGACAGTGTGAAACAGAGTGCTGCTTTGTGTCTTCTGCGTCTATACAAGACTTCTCCAGACCTGGTACCCATGGGCGAGTGGACATCCCGAGTGGTCCATCTATTAAATGACCAGCATCTGGTAAGCAAATAAGTTATTCATTTTTATAAATTCTCTACTCGGTATGGAAATAAAATTAACTCCAGATCTCTCTCCCTGTGTTCGCTTTGAGAAAATGTGGGCTGTTCAAGTTGGTTAATGATCAGATTTCATTTGTGGCATACCTTGTGTTCTTTCTCAAACATCCTGTATGTTTCACATGCAATGAAGTGAAGTCATTTTTTTTACCAGTAGATATAGCTGCCATGAGTGGCTCGGAGTGGAACTTGCCGGTGCTGATGTTCCCATGTACCTGCTGCTCTCATTGAAGGAACATTTGTCATTTCTTGCTCCAGCAAGTATAGAGAGACTTTTTTTTTCTTTGTTTTTACAAGCATTGGTCAGCCATGGGCAATACCTTTCTATAAATTCCTTTAATTTTTTTTAACTCTTGTGTGGGTGTCATTTATTTCATTTCCCTATTTGCTCTTGAATTGCTTGGCAGTCAAGGCCGTTTCAGAGGGCAGTTGAAAATCATCTACATTGTGGGGCCTGGAGTTGGGTGTAGGCCAGACCCTGTAAGGAGGGTAGTTTTCCTTCCCTTATTTTTTAACAACAGTCAGCAATGGTTACATGATCACTGTTGGACTTCTTTAAAATTCCAGGTTTGTTTGTTTGTTCAACTCAAATTTCACCACCTACCAAACTGGGATTTGAATTAAAACTCCAGGAACAATAGTAATCTAGTAATTTCTGGATTACTAGTCCTGTGAGTTTGCCACTGCAACATCACTTCCCTTTATTTGAGTAAGCTTACTTTTACCATAAGAAATGTTCTTCCTATATCAGCTAATGTTGGGCCCTCGTAATTTTGCAATGTGAGAATTTTCTAGAGGCTTCATGGGATATGTTTCTGGCTAGGCCAGCATTTACTGCCTTGAGCTTCCACAGTCCATGTAATGTAGGTATACCCACAATGCTGTTAGTGTGGGAGTGCCAGGCTTTTGACCCAGTGACAGTGAAGGGACGGCGATGTATTTCCAAGTCAGGATGGTGAGTGGCTTGGAGGGGAACTTGCAGGGCATGGTTTCCCACGTACCTGCTGCCCTTGCCCTTGTCCTTTGAGATGGCAGACGTTATGCGTTTAGAAAGTAAGGCACGAAAACTAAGGGTTGTGAGTAAGATTTCAGGAAAGCATGTTGTTGGAAGTGTATCCAATTGAGCTTCCACGAGCACCCAGCTGTACAATTGCAGACCACTTTCTTCCCAACTTTGAGAGAACTCTGATGGATAGAATAGAAGAACCCATATTTGTGGCATACCTTGTGTTCTTTTTCAAACCTTCTAAATGTTTCACATGCAATGAAGTGCAATCATTGTTTTACCAGTAGATATAGCCGTCATGATGCATACATCAAATTCCAGAAGCAGCAGTGACTTGAGGGGCAGTTGTAATGTAATATCAGTCGAGGGGAAAATGTTGGCCAGTATGTCACTATTCTGAATAGTGTCAATCTTAACTAACTGACTAGGCAGATGGAGTTTGACAAGGCATGCAAAACATTTACAGTGCACAGGTGAAATGCTGTCAGTCATGTCTGTCACTGGTGGTGTGAGGAGTGTGAAGTGTTAGTGTGGCAAGAGAACCAAGCTGCACACCACCAATGCCTATTAATTTAGATATGATTTTATTTTGCTAAAGCAACTTAATGAAAATAACTATGATTTTGGGGCATTTTTGTAGATTAAATCTGTTTGACACTCTTTTCCTGGTGTGTTGCAGGGGGTTGTGACTGCAGCTACCAGTCTCATCACTTGTCTGAGCAAGAAAAACCCTGATGAATTCAAGACTTGTGTTTCATTGGCCGTTTCCAGACTTAGTCGGGTAAGTGGGTACGCTGCTACTTGATTTTCTAGATCTGGATTTATCCTCTGCTTTGCAGACTTAATCGATTGCTGTTTTAAACAGTTGGTTTACTGGAAGTATGTGGGTTGATTGATTTTCTGTTCAGAAGGAAAATGGCAAGTGCTCTCCTGCCACTGTCTCTCCATGCTGTGGCAGATAAAGATTTTGCTTAGTGTAGTACAAAGTTATAAAGACCAGAATCTGTTCACTTTAATAGCTGTGGTCATAGTCAAAGCTCTGCATTGCCTTTAATATCAGCAAAGAAAACCAGTCAGTGCTGTTTCTCCTGATTTCCATCCAGCTATCCCTCTTGAGCTTGAGCTGTATGCTACATTCTATGACCATGACATCTACACCACATCTAGTGCTGCTTGTCAGAGTGTCAGAAGGTAAACCCCTTTGGACTGTATCTTGGTGAAAGCAGCTTCAGGAGTAGATAAAATTCAGTTGGGGATAGTTACAGTGACAGTGTGATGTGTTTGCTGCTCAAAGATGAGGCACAATGCACCTTTTGTTTTACATGGGAACAGGTTCTGATCTCTTCAGACAAACCGAATGCTGGATGGGAGACTAGTTTCTTGCTCTCCCAGGTCCTCCCCAAGGCGAGGAAATATCCATAGTTATTGTATGTTTTTCATCAAATGCTTGTTAGAACTCTCTTGCTGACAGTCTCCTTACTGTTTGATCCACGAAAGAATGTTTAAGACAATTGGGTAGTTAACAGTTTGCAATCATATTGTTCACTGAATTGGATGCTGATTTTTCACCAATGGTAGTGACTTCTTGTCTAGACTTCAAACATAGCAGGCCAGACAGCATCTCCAGAAGAAGAAAGACTCAGCAATTCATTGACCTGAAAACGCTGGAGGAAGAAGAAATAGTTACCTGACTAGCTGAGTACTTCCAGTATTTTCTCTGTGCTTTGGACTGCAACTGGGCATGCTTGATGTTTGAGATGGATGCTTCAGGTGGAAAGTGTGCGATTTTCCAAGATCAGCATTTCTGTCTTTAAGTACAGGATTCATATTGGAACCCAGCTGTGTGCAGATAAATATCCATATTGTGACCAGTCTTTTCTGACATCCCCAATAAGTATATTGTGACTTACAAATGACCAATAGCTTGATTCTTATTTCATGGCTGTTACAGATTGTGTCATCTGCCTCCACTGACCTTCAGGATTACACATATTACTTTGTTCCAGCACCCTGGCTTTCTGTCAAGCTGCTACGACTCCTGCAGTGTTATCCTCCACCTGGTAAGGCACCCAGCTACTTACAACACTGTCTTTTCATTGTTGTGACTAAATAATCAATAGGTCACTACTATAATTACAATGTAGAAGTTGACATTGCATAGTTGAAAGAGAAACATTTGCATAGCATAGTTGAATGGGAAATTTTTACATACTAAATTAGAATGGGAAGCCACAAAAGTAAGACCAAAAACATTGAAAACGGAAAGCAAGGGGTGTAGTTAAAGAAATAAAACCAAGAACTGCAGATGCTGGAGATCTGAAACAAACAAAAACAGAAATTGCTGGAAAAACTCAGCAAGTCTCTTTGAGGAGAAAACATGCTGAGTTTCTCCAGGAATTTCTGCTTTTGTCTTTCATCAACAGTTGCACACTGAATGCAAGATTTGTAGTTACTGTGCATAAGCCCCAAGTGAATGGTGTCTAGATTCTAGTGTGTCCTTTATTAATTAATGGAATCAGGGTGTTGCTGGTTGGGGCAGCATTTATTGCCCATCCCTAATTGCCCAGAGGGCAGTTCAGAGTCAACCACATTGCTGTGGGTCTGGAGTCACATGTAGGCCAGACCAGGTAAGGATAGCAGTTTCCTTCCCTAATGGACATGTGTGTGTAGTTGTTGTACTAAGTTACTCAAATTAGAAGTGACAAGTTTAACTAGTTGCTCAGTGTTGTGATTCTTTCTGATAACAGAAACTGTACTCCAGTTGGTGTTGGCACCCTGGGCTCATATATATGGGCAGTTATTTCCACTTCACTGTTTCATCCTTTGCAGAGGACACTGCTGTTAAGGGTCGCCTGATTGAATGTATGGAGACTATCCTCAATAAAGCCCAGGAACCGCCCAAATCCAAGAAGGTACAACACTCCAATGCTAAGAATGCAATTCTTTTTGAAGCTATCAGCCTTATTATACATTACGACAGGTATGTAACATGGCATCTCTCTGCACCATCCTTCCACCTTAAGTTTCAGTATAAATAATGCAGCCTCTGCATCGTCTGATGCAGTAGATTTAAATTCGATATATTCCTTGGTCAAGAAGCCCAACAGTATAGAGCCAGTTGGGCATTCTGAATGCAAACCACACAGAATGTAAGAAATTCAGAAAGTGGCAGGACAGGACCATGCTTGAACAGCAGAGAAACCATTGTACAAGTGAATAGTAAGGTGTGAGTTTAAATTCTACAACCTTCCCTACAGCACTGGATCTCTTGATTTGAGTTGTGCTGAAGTGCAGCGCTAAGCAGAGGCAAGCATGGAGAGTAGACTCTGAATTGCTTCTGTGCACTCTTATAACAGCCACTGGGGCCAAAGTAGATTTCTTTCCCACTCTTCTCACTGTCTTGGGACCTACAAGTTGCTTATATATTGTCCGGTGTGCTGCACTGCTGTTCTGATTTGCTAGCAAGTTGACTTTGCATGGCATTCATGTCAAGAGCCAGCATTAGTGCCTTGTGCCTTGTGTGGGGCGCTACTTTCAGTGTGATAAGACTAGGGAGGAAGATTTAAGGTTTGTTATTTAAAATGTTTGTTTTACACTTGTGCATGCACGCATTATGATATCAGTTGATGTTATTACTGGACAAGTCACATCCCAGGTGAAAACCAGGCTTTGATAGATCAATCTTTGATTTGTTTTGCATTTGAAGTGCTCTCTTGCTGCAGATTTTGCTTTAACAATAAAAGTGAAGTTTATTAAGAAAGGCAAAATAAAATGGAATAAACCAAGCCATCTATTTCTCGAAATGCAAAGATTTTTAAATGCATGGTGAAAGTATCATTCCATTAATCCTAAAACAATCCTTTTGTAAATGGAAAAGAAAAATAACAGCGCTTATACAGTACTCAAAACAATACAGCACCCAAAACACTACTTGTACAATATGCATAACGGAGTTCCTGTATCTAACACCTCGGTATATTTAATCACTTATGACTTTAGCTTTTACACTGGAACTGCAGATAACTTCTTCCTGAAGCTATCATACCCCTAAACGTTTATGTACACAGCTTAAATAACCACTCAAAGTTTTGTCCCCACGCTTCTGGTCTGGAGCTAACATGAACTCTTTAAGACAATCTAGTTCACTAAATCCTTACCTTCTCAAGAACACTGGTCACAGTGATATATATTCAAAGAACTTCACAGGATTGCTGTAAACTTCGAGTAAAACTGAAACCAAAAGTCTCCCTCTCTAAGATCTAAGTGTTTCCCTTGACCTTTTTTTAAAAAAAAATTCCAGAAATGTCTAACAAAACTTGACACCCCATTATTTTTACCATGCTGCGTTCCAAAGCAATCTAAGATAAACAAACCATAATCATTAGTGGCACACAAAGCATTCTTAAAACCAGGACTCAAAAACTGTTTTCAAGGAAACCACCATGGCTACAGAAGTATTTGCAAGTTAATTATTAGCTTCAGAGACACACAAAACCAGGAGGTTACTAACTCAAACCAAGCCCAAAATTAAATTTTATCAAAAATACAGTGTACATCAAATGTTTTGTTTAAAAAACATACACCTGTTTAATTTTCTGGCAGTGAGCCAAACCTGTTGGTGCGTGCATGCAACCAGCTCGGTCAGTTCCTGCAGCATCGTGAGACTAACTTGCGATACCTGGCTCTGGAAAGCATGTGTCTACTGGCGGGCTCTGAATTTTCTCACGAAGCTGTCAAAACCCACATCGAAACAGTAATCAATGCGCTGAAGGTAAGCAATTAACTTTGCTTATGGATTAGAGGGGGTAATCATGGTATCTACCATTTCACGATCTTTGTTCAAACATGAACATAGAAGGAATGAGATGGGATGGGACAAGGTTGTGGTGTCTCATATGGCTAAGTAGTTGTCTAAGCTCATGGAGAAATATACTCTTGAGTAAGGCATTGGAGAGCTGACAGCTGTTTGGGTGCCATAATGCCAGCAAAGGAACTTGATATCTTGCTGCTTAATCATAGAATCCCTACAGTGTGGTAGCAGGCCGTTCGGCCCATCGAGTCCACACTGACCCTCTGAGGAGCATCCCACTCAGACTCATCCTATCCCTGTAATCGTGATTTCCTGTGGCTTATTTACCTAGCCTGCATATCCCTGGACAGTACGGGTAATTTAGCATGACCAATCCACCTATGCACATCATTGGACTGTGGGAGGAAACCGGAGCACCTGGAGGAAACCCATGTAGACACGGGAAGGATGTGCAAACTCCACATAGATAGTCACCTGAAGCTGCATTTGAACCACATCCCAGGTGTTGAGAGGCAGCAGTACTAGCCACTGAGCACCGTGCTGCCCTAACATCTAGGCTTTGTGACTAGGAGAAAGAAGTACAAGGGAAAGGAAGTTGCGTTGAACTTGTATAAGACACTGGAATATTGCATTCAGCTGGGGTATTGCATTCAGGTCAGGCACTACACGCTTGGAAGGATATGAAGGCATTGGAGAGAGAATGCAGAACAGGTTTACAAGGAGTTTGTTATGAAGGTAGTTTGGAGATGTTGAAGCTCTTTCTCTTGGAGAAGAGAAGGCGAATAGGAGATTTGTTAAAGGTATTCAAAATCATGAGATGTCTGGATAAAATAAATAAAGGGAAACTGCTCCCCTTGCATGAGGATTGAAGTTTATGTAATTAGTGTGTGAAGTAAAGGTGACATGAAAATCTTTTTCATGTAATAAGTGTCGAGAGTCTGGAATGCGTAACCCGAGAGTATGGAGGAGCAGGTCCAATTGAGTCATTCAGAAGGGAATTAGAAGTTTATCTGAAAAGGAACTGTGTGCATGATTACTGGGAGAAGCAGGGGAATGATAATAAATCAGGAGAGCCAGCACAGCCATGATGGACTGAATAGCCTTTCTCTGCATTGTGTAGCAATTTTGTGATATTGAATACAATACATTCCAAATCTAAAGGTTGCTTGAATTCTTATTTTGACTCCTAGACATTTGCAGCACAGGAGGCAGCCATTTCGCCTGTTGTTTGTGCTGGTTACAAAAGATCTGACTACACAGATTCCTTTTTTTTTCAGTTTTTGGACCAGAACCCTGGAGGCTATGGCGACAAGTCTTTTCTAAAATGCATTCACAAGATGAGGGCATTGCTGCCTTGGACAGCATTTGTTGCCCATCCTTAACTGCCCAGAGGGCAGTTAAGAGTCAACCACATGCTCTGAGTCTGGAGTCACATGTAGGCCAGACCAGGTAGGGTCCTCCCCTAAAGGACATTAGTGAATCAAATGGGTTTTTCCTGACAATTGACAATGGTTTCATAGACATCATTAGATTCTTAATTCCAGATTTTTATTGAATTCCGATTGCACTATCTGTTGTGGTGGGATTCGAACCCGTGTCCCCAGAACATTACTTGGGTATCTGGATTAAAAGTCCAGTGATAACACTAGGCCATCGCTTCCCCTTGATTTCCCCCAGTATTTCTAAATACTACTTATTACTTATCACTTGCATAGTGCACAGTGCGGCCCATCCATTGTGGTTAGTGCTGCTCCCTTACAGTGCCATGGACCCAGGTTCAATTCCAACCTCAGGTGACTGTTTGTTTGTGTGGAGTGTGTATGTTCTCTTTGTGTCTGCGTGGGTTTCCTCTGGATGCTCCTGCTTCCTGCAATGTTAGGCGGATTGACCATTGTAAATTGCCCATATTATCCAGGGATGTGCAGGCTAGGTGGAGTAGCCATGGAAAATGCAGGGTTACAGGGACAGGGTAGGGCGGTGGGTCTGGGTGAGATGCTCTTCGGAGGGTCGGTGTGGACTCAATGGGCCGAATGGCCTGCTTCCACACTGTACAGATTCTATGATTACAAGTTTCTGACTTGACCAATCTTTCAGGCAATGAGTTCCAGACTCCTATGACTTAGCCTTTGATCTCTTACCTTGAATTTCTGTCCTTTGGTTATTGACCCCTAATTAGTGGAGACTCGTGGATTTGTATAGTAATTCCTTACTTTTTTGTGTTTGTCTTCTGACGATCATTCTTAAAACTCCATTTTTTGTTAGAATGCTCCAGAAGGTTTGTGGATCCGTTGCATTTAGTTACTCATCCTTTTGTGTGCATCTTTTCCACAGACGGAGAGGGATGTGAGTGTTCGCCAACGAGCAGCCGACCTCCTGTATGCCATGTGCGACCGAACTAATGCTCCACAAATCGTGGCAGAAATGTTGAGCTACCTGGAAACAGCTGATTATTCCATTCGTGAAGAGATAGTGAGTTTCCCATGCTTTGTCTAATTTCAAAACAGTGAAAGAACATTTAACAATGAGTGCAGTGAACCCCACCCCGGGTTACAAATATGCTGTGTAATTCACACCTCCACCTATTAACCATTCATGATGTGGTGATGCGGTGTTGGACTGGGGTGGACAAAGTCAGACATCACACAATACTAAGTTTTATAGTTCTACAGATTTATTTGAAATCACAAGCTGTCGCAGCGCTGCTCCTTCGTCAGGTGAAGTCACTATAACCTGGTGCTGCGTGACTTCCGACTTTATTAACCAGTGAGTGGAGGATCAGTGAGAGAAATCACCTTCCTCCAAAACTACCTCTGAGTCAGCTTTCTATCTGATATGCGGATATCTGTCTGTTTGTTAATTTTGTCTGATATTGCTCCTGCAAAGCACCCTTTTTGGGCTTCTTTTACTTGGGGGTGGGGTGGGGTGTTTTGTGGAGGCTACAAGGATGACTGAAAGAGGTGAAATTTGTTTTTTTGATGGGTATGTCGAGCATTACGCTGGTCAGTTCGTGGTTTCATACTTGTCATATCTATGCATGTCATAAATACTCTAACGACTGATTTCATTAAAATCCTATCTTCGAGATTGTTTCGGTGGTGCAGAGATACCCATGCACAACCGTTCAAAGGTGACGTTGCCTTTCTGCAGTTGTGTGTGGGATCAGCAGATTTCCTTGTTTAACTCAATGGCACAGGAGAGTGAATGGGCTCTTGCGTCAAGACTCAGGACCGGCAAGGGTATGTTGGAGGTGAAGGAGTGGATTTTGGAGTAACGTTGGGGCATGAAGGATCTGAAGAGATCTGGGAGGACAGAGACTGGATCAGGGGAATAGTGAAGTCGATGAAGGGCCAGCTGACTTGGTGTAGTGAGGGAATAGTGTGGGCAGTTGGTCAAGGCAAAACAATGAGGACCTAAAAGATGTTCAAGTACATGTCCGTCTCAGGGTGTTGGCTGTCACAGTCCTTACAGGGCTTTGGATTTATCTACAGCATTTCGAGGACCCCAGCTGAGATGGCTCTTAGACAATATCCTTTACCTAGAAGGAAAGGCCAGCTGAGGTACTGTGGTCAATGGTTAGCACTGCTGCCTCACAGCACCAGGAACCTGGGTTCGATTCCACCCTTGGGTGTCTGTCTGTATGGAGTTTGCACATTCTCCCCATGTCCGCATGGATTTCTACTAGATGCTGCAGTTTCTTCCCACGGTCCAAATACGTGCAGGTTAGATGGATTTGCCATGTTAAATTGTCCCATAGTGTTCAGGGATGTCTAGGTTAGGTGCATTAGCTGTGGGAAATGCTGAGTAATAGGGGTATGGGACTGGTTGTGATGCTGTTCAGAGGGTGCTGTGGACTTATTGGGCCGAATGGCCTGTTTCCACACTAGGGATTCTATGAAATAAAAGCTAAGCCAGTCAGTTCAGCCATGTCCCACAGAGTGGTGAGTACCATGCTGGATTCTAATGTGAAGATTCAGTAAAGTAAATGCATAAAACACACGTTATTTCTTCCATAATAAAGGAAATATCTCCCATTCTCCTGTAAACATCAATGTGTGCCAGTTATGAGATGTGCTAATACAATGAGCTCTCTGACTAAGCTAGTCTCAGTAAATAATAGTGATGCGCATAAGTAAAGTGAAGCAATATCGTGTAAAATATTTACAAGTGAAATTAAATTTTGGCGTATACCCGTGCACTTGTGTTTGGCTGTGCATTTGGACCAGCAAGGTGTGGCAGTGATGGAGAGCCTCTGTTTGGCCCGGGGTCTGTTTAAAAGACCGCTCATAGATACAGCATTGTTACTTTATGGCAGGTCTCACAATGAGAAGCCTCTCCGGCTGTTGAATCGAATGTTTTGCATGCATGCACACCACTGATACTAGTCACATGGGGAAAATGCATAAGGAGAAAGCGAATTGGTGCTCAGTTGTGCTTGTGATGTTGGGAAAGGCATGGTATTGACAAGATCCCGATTTTAAGTTACAGGTGCTATATCAATGGAAATTGTTGTTGATAGTTAGTGAGAAGGTGTTGCTCAGCCTTTACGAAAAGGACCACTACCCCTACCCCTTTCCCTGTTTTTGCTCTCCAAGGCTTTTTCTCCAAAGTTCTTGAAGATTTGTAGCTTGGGTTGTGAATGAGGTTGTAGTCTTGCTCGCTGAGCCATTATTTTGTCACCCTGACAGGTAACATATTCAGTGTGCCACCCTCTGAAGCTTCACTGGAGGCGCACTGTAGACATGCTTGGTGAGCAAGTCTACTTAGTCTGACTGTCCAGTGATTTGGGATATTTGAGTAATGTATCCATGCAAGGCCTGCTTCCCTCTTTTTACTTTCCTTGTGTTATATATTCCAAGGAATGAATTTGAACAGTCTTGTTTGCTGCTGTGTGGTGTGACCTGGTTGTGCAAGTTTGCTGCAATTCTCCATTACACATTGGGTTTTTACTGCTGCTGCTTGCCTGTAGAGGAAGCAGGTATGTACAGAGGGGAAAGAACACTGGAAAAAATGAAAAATTGATGGTGAGGCCAAGAAATGCTATGTAAGTAAAGCTCAGTCTCAGTCTCTCACACACTGGAGCCGTGGTGGTGAAAGGATGTGAATGTTGAATTAAGTGGTCAAGATTACTGATCAAGCTACTGTTAACAGTCCAAGAGTGGTAATGTCCCACACTGACTGGGGAGGTCACTAAGTGTTGTTCAGTTGTGTTCTGTTTATCCTAGCTGTTCATCAGCCTAGGGCAACTGCAACATTTTGCAAAGAGCTCACCACTCACCACTTGTGTTCTTTTTTTGTTAAAAATCCATGGCAGGTCCTGAAGGTGGCCATTCTAGCAGAGAAGTATGCAGTGGATTACACATGGTATGTGGACACAATTCTGAACCTCATCCGCATTGCAGGGGACTACGTCAGTGAGGAAGTGTGGTACCGAGTCATTCAGATTGTTATTAACCGTGATGATGTTCAAGGTTACGCAGCAAAGACTGTGTTCGAGGTAAACATTCTGACTTGGAGTTCTGAATTTCAGCCACATTCTGAAATTGCTGTGATTACTAAAAGACCCTAATTCTGCTTCTGGAAATAGTCTGTGTCTCTCCTTTTTTTTTTAAGCTTTTTGAGTGCCAGTACCATCATTTGTGTGTCTGCCACTTTTCTTTTTTTGTTGATTTTTGTTTTTCCTCTCTCTCACCCTGCCCCAACAGACCTTCCACTGTAGTCTCTCAAACTCCTCCTTTGTCTGGAACTTAACCAATCACTTGCAATCTCTGTCCCTCAAAGTCACAAGATCCCAGTCATCCCAATCCTTGTCAACCATCCCTCAGGATATTATCCTCTTCCTAGTCCTTGCCGTCAAATCTCTGGTCTGCGTTGATCCCACTACTCTAATCTCCCATTGTCTCAACTCTGCATTGCCCGTACCTCTTACTTTTATTTGTGGCAGTCTTTAGCCATGTTACTCCACAAATTTTTTTGAGTATTCCTTCCTGTATCTTTTAGTATTTCTAGAAATTGCCCCTCTCTTAGCGGCTGTTATCTCTCCTCGTCCTGTTAGAACCTGACGTTCTCCTTGATAAAGTACTTTGGAAATTTGTTTTTGGTAATTTATGGAGTATAAGATGTTGATTGAGTATGAGTTGAAAATTTCTCCCTCCTTATAACTGTTCCAGGGATATTGGTGATTTTAAAACTTTGGTGTGCTACAAGGTCCATGCCGTAGGATTTATCTAATTCTGGAAGATGAGGTATGGGAGCTAGTCAAAATTATAATGGAAATAGCACTTAAAGATCATGTACCACACTAGATAAAATGATTTTTTTAAACGCACTGACTGGGCTCCTACAGGAGTTTCCATTCCCTAAGGAGCACTGAAAATATCAACCAGCCAGTGACGAAATGACAACACAGTCTGGACTATGCCATGACAAGAAACCAGCCGTTCTTGTGATTAGGTTCTCATTTCAATGCGTTTAACTACTAAAAATAATTAGAAGTGAAATGTCTTTTCTAGTGGCAGATTAGTCAGAGACACGAGGCCACAGGCTTGAGAGAGAATCCCAGAATGAAAAGTTGACTGCTGAAATAAACAAGAAGTTAGCAGAATGTGGAACACTTTGCTACAGTGTTGATTGCTAAATTGATTACAGCTTTCAGAAAAATACTGAATTTACAAAAGGGATATGGTGTAAAAGCAACCATTTAGAGCAGATGGAAGTTTGGGCAAAGGGCCACCTGTGAACAAAATTTCCAAGTGAAATAATTTTTGATTTCTTCTTCAGGCACTCCAGGCCCCAGCCTGTCACGAGAACATGGTGAAGGTGGGTGGATACATCTTGGGAGAATTTGGGAATCTCATTGCAGGTGATCCACGATCCAGGTGAGCTGAAGAAGGTAAAAGAGAAACCATTAGTTTTCAGATTGGTACTTTTGCCCAGAGTGGAATGGGAAAGTGCTTTTTGGTACTGCGACCCTAGTCATTAGCAACTTTTCAGTTTGCTTAGTGTGTGAACAGCCAGAGGTCTTTGACATCACAATGGTCTTCCTTGGCACCATTGACGTTTTAAGTGAGGGCTTATTTTGTTTGTAGCATCAACTGACTTTGGTGTGCTGAGTCCAAGAAGCTAATTTGCTCCCTCTATTTAGATGAGTGATCTAACCTGGTTTGTTACGTGAATTGAATCAGAGATAGTAGGAACTGCAGATGCTGGAGAATCCGAGACAACAAGGTGCAGGGCTGGATGAACACAGCAGGCCAAGCAGCATCATAGGAGCAGAGAGGCTGACGTTTCGGGCCTAGACCCTTCATCAGAAAAGGGGGAGGGGAAGGGGGTTTTGAAATAAATAGGGAGAGAGTGGGAGGCGGATAGAAGAGGGATAGAGGAGAGGATAGGTGGAGAGGAAACAAACAGGTCGAAGAGGCGGGGATGGGGCCAGGAAAGGTGAGTGTAGGTAGGGAGTTAGGAAGGGGATAGGTCAGTCCAGGGAGGACGGACAGGTCAAGGGGGCGGGATGAGGTTGGTCGGTAGGAGATGGAGGTGCGGCTTGGGGTGGGAGGAGGGGATAGGTGGGAGGAAGAACAGGTTAGGGAGGCAGGGACGAG
>NC_063368.1:17615018-17630969 GCF_021869965.1 Rhincodon typus
TCTGATGCTGCTTGGCCTGCTGTGTTCATCCAGCTCTACACCTTGTTATCTCAGATTCTCCAGCATCTGCAGTTCCTCCTATCTCTCCACAACAAGGTTCTCCTCTTTTTATCCACTCTTGCTTAGAGTTTTCAAAGGTCATGTACAAAATAGAAATTCTCTTAAAGAGATGGCAGACACTTAAAATTCAGCAGCAGAAATTTGAAGTGAAATTTAGCTACCCCAAATCTATTTCACTTTGAACCCTTATAGCAGTCTTAAGCAGAATTCATGAGAACAGAAGCAAGGTTCTGCAGACCATGGTAAACCTGAAATTAAAATCCAAAATGCTGAAGTACTCAGCATCTGTAGGGAAAGAAAAAGATGGTGAATATAGGGATTGGGAGATGTTTCCTCGTATGGGGAAGACTAGAACTGGGGTATACAGTTTTAATGTCTTATTTAAAGTTCTCAGGGGATTTGACAGGGTAGTAATGGAGAGGTTATTTCCCCTTATGGGCAAGTCTGGGACCAGAGAGTGTAATCTCAGAGTAAAGGCATTGGCCATTTAAGACAGATGAGGAATTTTTTCTGAGGATCAATTTGTGGAATTCTTTATCGCGGAGGACTGTCAAGGCTGAGATAGACAGATTTTTAATCAGTAAGGGAATTGATGGTTATGGGGAAAAGGCAGGAAAGTGGAGTTGAGGATTATTAGATCAACCACAATCTCTCATTAAATTCCAGAGCAGACTCAAATGGTCTATTTCTGCTCCTATATTTCATGACCTAAGAGGTATCCCTTTTTGATATTGAGATGAAAACAAATTTTTCCTGTTAGTGTGTGGAATTCTGTTCTGCCAAAACCAGTAGAAGCTCAGTCACTGAATTTATTCAAGGTAGAGTTGGAATCTTGATAGATGTGGGAGTCAAGGGCTCTGGAGGGAAGACGGCAGACAGGAAGGTGGGTCTGAGACCACAACCAGATTGTACGCGATCACACAGAATGTCAGAACAGTTTTGAAGGGCTGAATGGCCTAATCCTGAGTTAACATTTCGGTTTGGTGATCTTTCATAAGAACCTATTAACCCTGGTTCTTGCCCCCCGCAGGTGCTACCAGAATGCTGCTGAACATTTTCAGCATTTTCTGCTTTTATTTCATGCTAGCAGTCTTGAGTTTGATTTGAACTTTTTGCTAGAGCCAAGAATGGTCTTTGGCCTCTCCATTTGCCCCTCATTAGAAGATTAACCAATAACTAACCTGCCGCATGGAGCAAAATACATAGGTAACACCAAGTCTAATAAAGGAGCCTGTATTTTAGTATTCAAGTCTGACCCCTGGCAGGGATAATAGGACTTGCTCAACCCTGGGACCCAAGTACAGTTCTAGTCTGGGCCAAATGTGTTAGGTGTTGTCTCCTGTTGATAATAAAACAAATGAGTTTGATTGGTCTTGAGTCAGGTCAGAGAAAGCCTACAGGCCCTGACGACACAAACTAACAATCTTATCCAAATAGGCCACATACTAATTGGAGCAGGAAAAATGTCTCTTGCTGTGGTACAGGGCAATCCTGTTGCTGAATTGTCGAGGGAACTATGCTGTACCTAAAATGTGCAAGCATGTGCATCAGGAGTGCTTGATGTGGTAGTGTGGGCAGGAGTTGCACTCACTAATCTATTGTGTGGCACCAGGAGTACATAATGCTGAGTACTCGTGACATGCGAGAGTAATGTTCCTCACTGCACAATTTGCTTTATCTAAACTGATGTGAAATAATGTTTGAAGGCAAAAATCTTGTGACTTGATCTTTGAGTAGTTTGTATGGTGGTTGCTTTGTGATTCAGTTTCTCCTCTTTTTTTTTCTGTTCCTCTGCACGCTTGCCTGTGATTTGGGATTGTGCAGAAGCTTGGATCTGCCGGGTGAGAGCCCTGCATCGTTGCTGGTGGACGCAACCCTGGGTGCAGAGTAAGCAGTGTATTACTGAGTGGAGCTGGACTGTCGAAATCCCCATTCATCCCCAGCTCCAAAACAGTCCAGGGTCCAAAAAAAAAGTTGTTTTTACTCCAAATATATACAGCACATAGACATACTCCTGCACTTCACTTTAGCTGCAGTGTTGGAAGTGTCTAGACAGGAGACAACCATTGTAACTGTTAAATACTTTTAATTAAAACATTTCAATTGCCTGCCTGTCATATCAATATATATTTTCTAAGCATCAGTTCAACATTTTTTTTTTAAGCTGGCTGACAGAGGAGTATTAAAGGAACATTGTTATGTTCTGAATGTTAGTGATATGTAATGCAGCCATGATCTGATTGGTGGATGCAACTAAAAGTCTAAATTATTCACCATTCGATTTACTTTGAGGGAAGGAAATTTACCACCCTTGCCTGGTCTTGGCCTGTGTGTGAGTCCATACCCATGCAAAGTAGCAAGTGCCCTCTGAAGTTGCCAAGCAAGGCTCTGTTGTAACTAGGGCAGATGATAAATGCCCACATCCTGCATATAAATTAAAATCTGATTTGTTCAAAATGTCTTTTTGCTAGTATGAAGCAAGACTTCAATCCATTGGTCTCTATGTAATGCAGTATATATTTCATGTGAAATAACAGGGTTATGCTGGATTTGCAGAGTTGATGTGGTAGTACGTTGGTATGTGCACGTGTGCAAATCACCTCTGGAATGACTGTCTTGTCACATGTTCTTATCGCTTTCAATCTGCTTCGAGGTTTGAGGTGACTCAAATGCCAAGCTGTCTGCAGCTCTGCATGGAGTTGTAATCATTTATGATTTAAAAGCATGGAGTGCACCGTTTGGTGATTTTCTTTTTGCAAGTTTTCTAATTTCAGTTCAGTAGTTGGTGGTGTTTTTCTTTTTTCTGATGAAAATGAAGCTGTTTAGGACAAGTGATTTTGTCTGCCAGAAGCCGGCATTTTTTATGCGTCTGATTCAAAATTCCCATTGCAGTAAGTGTAAAATTGAACAGAATTTGCTCAAGGCAAACCAAAATCCCTTGTCCTGTCCATTGATGACCATCTCCATTTTCTCATTGAATTATCACCTTTTAAATTAGTGATTGTGGTCTGTCAGAACTGTCTTTATCTAATTTGGACTGTGTAATTGCTTTTTTCTTAGTGTGAAGGTTGATGCATAGCACACATTTTATAGAATAATTTTTATTTCTTTCATGGTGTAGCTCTTAACAGGGTCATCCCAGCCCCTTCCTTCAAGACTCTTCCCCCACTTTCCTCCACTTTGCTTTCATGCTCATAACTCTCTTGCAGAGGACTCTTGACCCCTGAAATGTGAAAACAGGCTTTGAGAAAACTTGGCATTTAACTTCCTCGCCGTTCATTTTCTCTTTTGCTCTCGCTCCCCCTCTCCCTCGTTTCCTGCTATGCGCAAGGAATCTTCTGACATCATGGTATCACTAATCACTACTTTGTCATCGTGACACCTTGCTTCATAATTATCACATTTTTCTCCTTATTCTGTTTTTCTGTTCTGAAGGGCCTGATGTTTGTACTTGACCGCTCATTCACACATTCTGGTCACTGAGTGACGAAAGGCCATTATTTCTAATTAGCAAATGCTAATGGGCTACTTCTTAAAGAGAATTGGAGCCAACCGTGGTCCTGTCCTCTTCCTCCTTGCTGATGGTCTCACTTCCCTGTATCGATCAGGAGTAGAAATCCTGGACAACCTGGTTTGAGTCAAGCTTCAGTAAAGGATCCCTACCAATGCTGTGGCTGAGAAGAGTGCAGACTGTGCAGTTGATCCTTGGGCACTCATGCTTTTGTATTACTTGTGCTTTGGACAGAGGTGACGGAAACCTCATGACACTCATTGGGTTTTGTGAGATGGAATTGCAGAATGTGATCACTTTCCCAAATCTCGAAGACATTTTGTTTTCTTCAGTGTAAACCAGTGAGGTGTCAGTATCAGTCAGGGGAGCCACTGACTGATATTCATGGAAGACTGGGAAAATTCTGATTGGATTTCAACACTTTCAAAGTTTTTTTGACTAGCCTGGGGGTATGTGACGCAGAAATGGTTATATTCCTCAACTACGATTATTCCTGGTCTTTTCCATTCCCATTCCACTTTAAAAACAAATCCACCAGTAGAAGCTGATGGGAGAAATAAATTCCTTATCGTGTGGATTAAGGCAAGGTATATTTTTGCTTGGAGTTAGTTGTAGGTGATTAGACACCCTGGACATTTTAGCTCCTACTCCCTTCTCCCAGTCTGACAGGTTACATAGCTGAGGGGTAGGGAGATTTAATTGTTGTGGTTAGATGATTGGTTTGGGAGTTCTTTTGCCACAGAACAATGTCTGTGACGTGAGTGAAAGGACACCACAAGCTTCTTCCCTTGACTGGGAATCTGGTAACATGCTGTGGTCTTCAGCTTGGGCATTTGGTAGATTGTTAACTCAGTTGGTGGGACGCTTGGCTACAAGTCACTGGAAAGTGCACTGTGAATAAAAATGAACATGTTGAAGTTGGGAATTTGCTCTTGCTGGATGCTGAGCGAGGGAGAATTATGTTTTTTCACTGTCTTGAATGGAGTGGGAGACGTACAATTGCTTCCTTCCCTCGTCACCCACATTCCATTTTGTAAAGTGATGGGCCATGAACTAAGCTGTTTAAATGTCGCTCCTTTGTGGAGTTATAGACACTGGCTCAGAAAAACACTAGCCTCTCTCAGCCACTGTTGATAATAAAGAGCAAACTTTCCTGATCCAAGGCCTCACCCTTCCTATCTCTTTTATAATTACCTCCAGCTATGCAACCCAAGACCCCTGTGCACCAAGTAGGCAGCTTTGTTCTGTGGTCGGTCGCTGAGTGGAGTGTACACATTTGGCAAAACCAGGATATTCTTGTAACCAGCACCTGTTCTGATAATGCTAGGGTCTGTTGGAGAGTTTTTTGGGATAGGTGAGCCAGAACAAAGGACCTGGAATCCATTCTGAATTCTTTTTCCTGAGACATGAGCACAAAACTATGTTTAAATTTTTTTAAAAATAATTTTCCTCAAGCTTTCCATAAATGGGGAGGTAGCTCCGCTGTGGGCAGAAGTGATGAGAGAAGATTGAGAGCAGATTTGATCAAGTTTTTCAAAATCATGAGGCATTTGGACAGAAATTATTCCCATTGGCAGATGGGTCAAGAACCAAAGGAGACAGGTGTAAAGTGATTGGCAAAAGAACCAAAGCTGGCACAGACACGATGGGCTGAATGGTTTCCTTCTGTGCTGCATCCTTTTTGATTCCTCCTGCACAAACCTGATGTCCATCAGTCCACCGTTAGTGGTTGTTCCTTCAGCTGCTTGGGCCTAAACTATGGAAGTTCCTCCTCAAACCCCTCATTCCTTCTCCTTTTAAGAAGCTTTGAAATTTGCATCTTTTTTGGTCCTTTGCCCTAGTAGCTCAAATTGTTCCATGTGTTTTTAGTTGGATAACACTCCTGTGAAGCTTTGAAATGTTTTACTACATGAAAGATGCTATATAAATGCAAACTTGTTGATTCACTAAGGTTAACTGAGTTTCCGTCCTTAGTGAATCTTGTAAAATGTCAGCAGCCACTGCCCCTAGATGTATTGTTAGGACCCAATAGGACTGTTGCAGTGTAAGAGATACTGGTGAGCCATGAGACTGTGTGGGCCAAAAACTCAGATTAATAGAGTAGGTTTCTATTGAGTAAATGTGAGGAGATAATCCCAGTTTGTTCGTTGGCTCCCTATTGGCAACGTGAAGCACAAAGACTTGCTATCTGCAAACTGGAGATGAACCTGCGGACATCACTTTTCTTCAGCAACTGTGATAGTAAAAATATCTTGTATGCATCTGTGAAAGCATGCCTGTTTTAGTCAGGCATGCCATGGAGTTGTGTGTCCTGTTCTTCGATTCTTGAAAGACACTTGTGGAGCCCTGCAATCTGCTAACTCTACAAAGAAAATCGATCAAAGCTGATACCCAACTGGTCTTGTAGGGGCTAGAACATCAGCCTGGCTGAACATTTAAATAATTTTTTTTGTAAGGCTTAATATCTAGGCTTGTAAAAACAAACTGGTTGCTAGATCAACGTAGCTGTATCACAACATATCATTCAGGAGTTGATATCGAGGAAGGAAGCCAGGGTGGCCTAAATTATGCCTTCATTTTAGTTGAGGCTATGGAGAGAAAATTCAAATGGAGACTTATGCTGGAATACCGTGTTTTCGCGTGTGTGTAAAAATTGTATGCATTCAGCATAGACAATGTTCAGCTTGACTAAGAGACCTGTGTGTGTGTGTGTAAATTTGTACATCAGTCATGTAATTAAACATGATCAAGCATGTGTTACCTATTTTTACCCCCCTTGGGTTTGAGGTGCATGCAACCTCCTTCCTGTAAGATTAACAATTCAGGCTCATGTTAACACTTCAATGCAGCTTTGAGTTTTGGTCACTAAATGGCATTGGTAACAACTGTGCTGAATGCTATCTTTTTCCTCTATTGTTCTTCAACCTTCTAATCCATTTTCTCTTTCTCCTATTCCCTGCATTTTTCCCTTTTTTCTTTTACTTTTGATTTTATTTGTTTATTTATTTCTGTTCTGTGTCTGTCTCTGTCTCTGTCTGTCTGTCGCTGTCTGTCTCTCTCTCTCTTGCTGTTGCTGTCTCGCTTTCTTTTTCTTTCTCTCTCTCTCTCTCTCTCTGTGTCTGTCGCTGTCTGTCTCTCTCTCTCTCTCTCTCTCTCTCTCCCCCCCGCTGTCTGTCTCTCTTGCGGTCTCTGTGTGTGTGTGTGTGTGTCTCGCTGTCTCTGTTTCCATCCCTCAGCACTGTTACGACTGTGCCTGCTGCTGGCTCTGAGGATCCTGCTTTGCCTGTACCTGATGCTGATGATCTCCTCAACAAGTAAGGAGGTTAATTCACTTTCTGTCCACTTCAACCTTTTTTTTTAATGATGTTGGACATAGAATTGCCTTTTAAAAGATATTTTATAGATTATTTTTTAAGAGCAGCCCCTTCACCGTCCATTGTAGTCAATGCAGCTCAGCACCCAGGATCTCTGCCAGGTGGTTGCTATCTAGTTTTCGTGTACATCGTTATGGTCCAATTGGTCAGAAATGTGGTTTTCTGTTTCAGTCCAGCAGCATGTCTTGACATTTCAGAAATACAGGACTGAATGTGAGACCTTCTCCATGGGAGAGCACTCAGCAGGACTAAGTGCTCCAACTCTTTTAACCCTGAGCGTATTTGGAGCTCTGTTTACTTCACTGGGCGAGAAGGATATATGAGAATGATACTGGAGGCTAAAAGAATTAATTTTCAAGGGATAGACTTGTGTTCCCTGTGTAATGTTCAGGGGATGATCTGATTGCGATTAGATGCTGAAAGTAGTTGAAGCAGGAAGAGGGGGAGAGAACTTGTTTCCTTGGGATGAAGTGCAGAACATTGTGGTTATTGTTGACATTAAAGCTAGGAAATGGAAATGTGGAACTCTCTCTCTTTCCCATAAAGCTGGGGATCAATTTAAAAACTTACAAACACAAGTTGTTGGAATTTTTGTTAGGCAAGGGTATTATGGGCCACGAACCACATTGCAGAGCTGGAGTTAAGATGCAGATCAGCCAGATTCATTTGAATGGAGGAACTAGCTCGAGAGGCTGATTGGCCTCCTCTTGTTCCTCTGAATTGGTCTGATGGGCCAATGCAGCTTCCCTCTGTTCTGCACAGTCCCATAATTGTGTCTCAGCTCCTTTTCAATATCGGTAAATCAAATCTCTGAAGTTTAACCTGGGCCTGGTGTTAGGGCTCACTGAAAGCTCCCACTCTTGTGTGAGACTTCAGTACTTGGCTTTAACGAGCAGGGGACTATATGATATTAACCAGGCCCGCTAAGTGGAGATGGGATGTTAAGTTGACTGTCACCTGGCTTTCACCCTGTGTTCTTTTGGGTAGTTTGTATGGCAGTGAAGCCTCTTGGCAACAGGAGTAGGAAGTTGGGAACCCCATGACACATCTGTATACAACTTGTCTCGTCTACTCATTCAAGTCTATTGTAGGGCACATCGCTACCACCTGCTGGTTATTGGTGATGGTGCAGCTCTCATCTGACAAAAGCCATAAAGATTTAGTCACTTTAGTGTCTGATTTGGAATTCTTAAATGATGTTGGGCTTCCAAGTTCTAGAACGGGGCGGCACGGTGGCTCAGTGATACTGCTGCCCCACAGCGCCAAGAACCCGAGTTCGATTCCACCCTTGGGTGACTGACTGTGTGGAGTTTGCACATTCTCCCCGTGTCTGCATAGGTTTCCTCCGGGTGCTCCAGTTTCCTCCCACAGTCCAAAGATGTGCAGGCAAGATGGATTGGCCATATTAAATTGCCCATAATGTTCAGGAATGTGTAGATTAGGTGGGTTATGGGGGAATGGGTCTGGGTAGGATGTGTTGAGGGTTGGTGTGAATTTGTTGGGCCAAAGGGCCTGTTTCCACACTGCAGGGATTCTATGATTCTAATTTCACCAGCTCTATTTTCTCCCATTTTCTGCCTTAAGTGTACAGTAAGCCATAAGTATATTGGTAGGGGGTGTATTGGTGATTATTAACAGCATGGATTCATTTATAAAGGAGAGGGATCAGCGATTTGAAAACTCCAAGGCTGTATTCGGTGGAGTAGAGGGGGGGACCCACTGGATATGCTCATTGATTATGCTTGTGAATTTCCAAAAAGATAAAAGGTTATTTGTACAGGTTAGTAAATTGATGCTACTGACAGATAAGTTGGTTCAAATGGTGTGGCTTCAGGCTGGTAGCTTCAATTAGTTCTGTATGAGGGCAGCCACTTGTTTCCTAGTCTCTCTGCAAACAGCAACTCTGTCTCATGGTTTAAATTTAGGATTTGTACCAGGTATATATACAGGAGGAAGTCAAAATGGTTAACATTTGTAAGAATATGGAACATTGGTTGTTGAACCAAAGTCAACCACAGCATCTGAGGAAAAGCTTGAAGACTGACATTGACGACAGAGAGAAGGGATTTCAGTTGTCTGTGTAGTGACAAGGAGGGAATGGCTGCTTTCCTGTGTGGGAACTGCTGATGCTGTGACTGGATCACTGACCGTGGAGCAATTGTCTAAATGTTTTCAGGATTGCACGTTCTGACTTAAGCTCAGTGAAGTATAAGTATGTTTGGAGAATTGGCAAGTGTATATTAGTTTATTTTTGGGAGGGGGTGTGGTGTTGGGAGGAGGAGGAAGGGCCTTGATTTATGGCAAGCAGTTGGTGTTGAGGCTGTGAGATGTTCCAAACCTTTGCCTAATGTCCTCCTGTAAAAGTTCACAGATTGAAGTAGACATGTAAGAACGATGGCTGTTTTTCTTTTGGATGTTTAACTCCCACATTATTTATGAGAAAAAAAATAGTATGAGTACTAATGAGATTGAGCCTGCAGTGCAGAATCTGCACTGAACACACTTTATCCTCTTGGTCTGTGTAAATCACCCAGCTGTACAACTATAGCTTCTATCCTTCCCAGCTTGATGTGCATCTGAAGAGAGCATTTTCAGCTGCAGAGGTGGAGTGCTGTTGGTCTAAGATTCACAACTCATGGGAGCAGCTTGAGAGGATAAGTCGATGGAAAGTCTGTGTTAACAATGTGTTGATGGTAAAGTGCAAGTGACAGCACTGGTCTGGGTCAAGTCTTTCAATAGCTACTGTTCTCCCCATGCGTGTTGTCTTGGTTGTAGGTATAAACAATGCTTTTCAGTGTCAGCTGATGCTGTTTTTTTCACATGCTCTGTCTGCCCCTTTATTCTCTAAAATGTAGGTTTGTCTGCAAAAACAACGGAGTCCTGTTCGAAAACCAGCTTTTGCAGATTGGAATAAAGTCAGAATACAGACAGAATCTGGGTAAGTGGCTCGTGGGGTTTTTTCACTTTTTCTCTTCAGATTTGCAGGCTTCAGTCAGGTTAAATTGGGTTTCAGGACCCACGCTCATAATTTGGGCAAAATTCTTTACTGTCTCTTTCTTTCTTTTTTTTGTTTTATTTGAAATTTTGAGCTTGGTGTTGTTCCTTACCCCCCAGCACTTCTGCTCGAGTGTGCTGGCTCTTTGCAGCATCAGCCCTGTGCGCACAAGACTGGATTGAGAGTTCACATCTGACTCATCTTGCCTTCATTGCTCAAATCTTTGAGTGTAGGAATTGGGGCGTCATGTTGAGGTTGTACAGGATGTTGGTGAGGCCCCTTCTGGAGTACTGTGTGTAGTTCTGATTGCCCTGTTACAGGAATGATATTATTAAGCTGAAGACGGTTCAGAAAAGATTTACCAGGGTTTTGCTGGGAATGGAGGGTTTGATATATGAGGAGAGGCTGGGATTTTTTCACTGGAGTGTTGAGGTTTATAAAATCATGTGGGGTATAGATAAGGTGAATGGCAGGTGTCTTTCCTAGGGTGGGTGATTTCAAGACTAAGAGCACGTTTTTAAGGTGAGAGGAGAAAGTTTTAAACAAGACATGAGGGACAATTTTGTTTTTTTTTAGTTGTTCATGTGTGGAATGAACTTCCAGAGGAAGTAGTGGATGTTGATACAGTTCAAAACATTTGAATTACATTTAGTTAAGTACATGAATAAGAAATGTTTGGAAGAATATGGGGCAAAAGCAGACAGGTGAGACTAGTTCAGTTTGGGATTATGGTCGACATGGACTGGTTAGACCAAAGGGTCTGTTTCCATGCTGTATGATTGAGTCTATTTGCCACTGAAGACATCGCATAGGGGAGGTGATGGCCTAGTGGTATCGCTGGACTGTTAATCCAGCGACCCAGATAAAGTTCTGGGGACCTAGGTTCGAATCCCGCCATGGCAGATGGTGGAATTTGAATTCAATAAATATCTGGAATTAAGAGTCTGATGATGACCATGAATCCATTGTCGATTGTTGGGGAAAAACCCATCTGGTTCACTAATGTCCTTTGGGGAAGGAAACTGTCATCCTCACCTGGTTGGGCTTACATGTGACTCCAGACCCACAGCAATGTGGTTGAGTCTTAACTGCCCTCTGGCTAGCCTAGCTAGTGACACCCTCATCCCATGAATGAATAAAGGAAAAAAAAGTTCAGAGCAAATCCTGACCTCAATCATGTGTATGCATTTTCCAACAAGACTCCTTGGTTGATAGTTGGGGAGTGGGAAGCCAGATATGAACGCTTACACCAACCTCTGACTTGGGGTGCATCTCTCTGAGGTGTCCAAAGACCAATTCTGTAATTTGAGAGCTAACTTGGCACCTTCCCAGTCTCGCTTTGATTGCTAGCATATTGTTTCCATTTAGAAGATTAGATTTTTCCAGTAAACAATGTTTTAATCTCTAAGCTGTCTGTTTTGGCTGACCTCGCCAAAGACTTGGTCAGTGAGAGAGCTGATTTATTTATCTTGTGTCTCCATGTCTAGGTCGAATGTACCTGTTCTTTGGGAACAAGACTTCTGTCCAGTTCCTGAACTTCACATTGAATGTTAGCTGCCCTGGAGAGCTGCAAAATGATATCCTTTTGCTTTCTGTTGGCATGGATCGGAATTTAATAGGGATGTGCTTTCCTCTTCATTATGGGATGCGATGAAGGCTTCTAGAAGGGCCATTACTCAAGCACCAATTTTTTTTTTAAAAAACAAAACACCTTGGGGCAAAATTGTCTGTTCAGATTTCTTCATCATATGTTAAGCGGCAAAGCTGGATTGTTCTCCTTTCTGAGAAGGTTTGAAAGATTTAATGCAAATGTTCAACATTATGATGGCGTATATAGACTAAGCAGAGAGAAACTGTTTTCCCTGATGGAATAGTTAGTTAAAAAAACTCGCCAAGGCTCCTTCAACATCACTTTTTCCAAGCCTGCAACTGCTAACATTTACAAGGACGGGCAGCAGATATTTGGGAACACCTACCAGTTCGACTCCAAGCCACACACCATCCTGGCTTAAAAATCTCACTTTTTTCTGACGAACGGTCTAGGCCCAAAACATCAGCTTTCCTGCTCCTCTGATGCTGTTTGGCCTGCTGTGTTCATCCAGCTCTACACGTTGTTATCTCAGATTCTCCAGCATCTGCAGTTCCTACTATCTCTTAATCTCTCTGTTCCTTCACTGTTGCTGGGTAAAAGAAATACTGAAGCTCCCTTCCTAACAGCTCTGTGGGTGTACCTACCCCTTCATGGATTGCATGCTTTAAGAAGATGGCTCATTATTACAATCTCAATAAGCCAGTATTTTGATGTCCACATTTCATGAGATTTCTTTTGAAAACAGTCTAATTGGCAAAAGAAGCAGTTGAGACACAAGATTTTTTGTTTATCCATGGAGTTATGGTCTAGAAGATGCTTCTTGAAAGCATGATGGATGAAATTTCAATAGTAACTTTCAAAACGGAATTGGATAAAAACCTTGGAAAGAAGAAAATTGGAGTATAGGAAATACCAGTGGGTCTAATTGGTGGCACCTTCGTAGATACAATGAGTTAAATGTCTTGCCTCGCCGAATCATTCAGTCAAGGGCACAAACAGGCTAGCAGGACCTTATCTGAAGGATGATGCCTACAAAAATGCAGCACATGTTCAGTGAGATTTTGCAGTGATGATTTGATTTGATTTATTATCATGTGTACCTAAGTACAGTAAGAAGTTTTGTTTTACGAGCAGTACAGGCAGATCATAGTAAGCAAGAACATACAGATCATAGGGTGAAAAAAAAACTTGGACAGAGGCATACAGGTTACATCACACAGGACGTGCGCTAGGCAAGACCAACATTAGCAAGATCAGAATTATTTGAAGTTGGAGTCCAATCATCACTCTAATAACAGCTGGGAGGAAGCTGGTCCTGAACCTGCTGGTGCATGTTCAAACTTCTGTATCTTCTGCCTGACAGAAGAGGTTGTAGGAGAGCATTACCGGGGTGGGATGGGACTTTAATGATGTTGGCAGCCTTTCTGCAGCTGCTAAGTCCAGTTGTGTTCTGTATTAGACCCAGGATTATCTCCATGGAGGTAGCAATAACTTTAATGAAAATACTGGGTTCTATGTTTGCAAGTCAGGCAACAAGCAATGTAGGTGGAATGAGCCATGAGCATCTTGCTTTTGAGTAGCTAATGTTATAATGAGGAAATGTGGCAGTCAGTTTCCACAAGCAACAATGACTAGGTTGTGTTTTGGCAGTGTTGTTGAGGGATAAGTAGTAGCAAGGACCAAGGAGAGCTCCACTTGTGGGTAAGCTTCACAACAGTGTGAAGTGTGTCTTTTTAATGGCACCTCCAACAGTGATGTAGCAGCAATTTCCTGCAGATGCTGGAATCTGTACTGAAAGCAAAAAAAGGCCGGAAATCACAGCAGCAGGCCAGGCAGCATCTGTGGAGAGAAAGATCAAGCTCACGGTTCAAGTCTGGAGTCATCTAGACTCAACGTTAGCTTGCTCTCTCTTCATGGATGCTGCCTGACCCGCTGTGATTTCTAGCATTTTTTTCTGTTTCCAACCATGATGTGTTCCATTGGCCCAACATTGGAGCGTCAGCCCAGATCGTGTGTTCAAGTTTCTGGACTCGGACTGGTTATGTAGTCCTTGTGTGCATATGTATAAAAAACAGAATAGTCAATTGAAATACATTGTCTGTATCGGACTGCAAAAATTAGAAATTTGTCAAGGCGCTGGAAGGCAGTTGCTGTCCATGGAAGTCTACAGAAGTGAGGTGCATATCGTAGAATCCCTACAGTGTAGAAGTAGGCCATTCAGCCCATTGAGTCCACACCGCCCTTCCGAAGAGCATTCCACCCAGACTCGCACCTTACCCTATCCCTGCATTCCCCATCCTAGATACTATGGGCAATCTTAGCATGGCCAATCCACCCTGACCTGCACACCTTTGGACTGTGGGAGGAAACTGGAGCACCTGGAAGAAACTCGCACAGATGCGGGGAGAATGTGCAAACTCCACACAGGCAGTCGCCTGAGGCTGGAATCGAACCAGGGTCCCTGGCGCTGTGAGGCAGCAGTGCTAATCACTGAGAATGTGGGAAAGAAGAGACATTGAGGAGACAAAAGGTGGTGTTGTGCAATAGATAGCTCATTAAATTCTTTAACCCTGTTGCCACAGCTGAATATTCAGGCCAAGCCAGTAGAGCCGATTGTAGAAGGTGGAGCACAAGTTCAGCAAGTGATTAACATTGAATGTTTGTCAGATTTCACTGAAGCCCCCTTGCTGAACATTCAGTTCAGGTACGGACTTTACTTTGTGATAGCTGACTTCATCTGAAACCATCTTTTCCAACATTCCTTTACAGCTTCTCGCATGCTCTCTGTCTCGCACGCATTCAACTTTTAATAGCTGCAATTTATTGATTCATACTTTGTAACCTTTACCCACTCTTTCTTCCAAAAATTTGTAGCATAACTTCCTCTGCTTGCTATTAATAACACAAATGGAAAGAAGAATCAAACTCCCTAAATCTAATGCATTTTTAAAATATCTATCAAAATTTTATTTTTAAAATCCTCTCTGTCTGTCTCTTCCTTGGTTGGTAGATATGGTGGAACCATGCAGAATATCACCCTAAAGCTACCCATAACTGTCAACAAGTTTTTCCAACCAACAGAGATGGCATCTGAAGACTTCTTCCAGCGTTGGAAGCAGCTCAGCAGGTACACAGAGAACAGAGTCTGGAGTTCTGGGAAGCACACAGGGTAGTGATGACCCTGTCTGATGGAGGCTCAGGCACTGGGGAGGTTTGATATCGATAACATTTTCAGGCAGTGGAAATGTCTGACATGATTGTAAAATATTCTCATGATCTGCATGAACTTTCAACATCACTGCCACTGTGTTATTAATGGTACCTTGTTCTTTTCCGCTTTCTCACCAGTCCCCAGCAGGAAGCACAGAAGATCTTTAAAGCTAATCACCCAATGGACAGTGAGGTCACCAAGGCTAAGGTAAGCTTCTTCCTTTTATCAATTAAAACTCGTCATCTTTGTTGCACTGTCCATAATGGACTGTGAACTATTGGCTGAGGAGCATCAATAAGACTAAGATATTGGAACAGAATTAGGTCTTTTGGTTCGTTGGCTCAGCTCCACCATCTGATCATGATTGATATGCTTTTCAATGCCAATGTACCTAAGATGTTGCCCTAAGTGGCGACTTGTAAACTTTCCACTCGACCCATGTGAGTACGTGACAATAAAGCTAATTATAATTCTAATGTGAGAAGAATAATCGTTCCTAGTGAGGTGTCAAGAGGACAGTGCTAATGTGATGAAGATTTTAAAATATCATCATTTAGAATCTTGGATTCAAAAGTTAGTGGGGGTCAATGGGTTTATGAAGGATACTTGTATTTTTTTTGTAGAAATGTCAAAATCCTTTTGAACAGTGAGGTCAAAACAGCCTGTCCGAAAGAGCGTATGACTTGTGTGAAATGACTGATTAGCAACATGGGAAGTTGAATGTAGAATATTTATAAAGCTGAGTTTTATCTGCAGATATTGGTCAGGGGCCAATAGCAGGTTGAGCTCAGAAGTACAATTTCACTCCAATAGAAGGGCAGATTTTCGAAATCTCCCTTGCTGAGTGAGTTAGTGGAAGTCTCCAGGCCGAGGAGCTGGAAAGATGTTTTTAGCTGATCCAGCAGTTCAACGAGAAGGGCTAGAAAGAGCTCCTTCTCTAGGTACATCTACATATTGATAAAGAAAATTTTTGAGTCCATTTAACAAATTCCTCACCATCCAAGCCCTTAACACTATGAAAGTCAGTCTGTTTGGAAAGTGAAAATCCCCTACTAGTACAACCCTATTATTCTTAAATATACATGAGATCTCGTGACACATTTGCTCAAATTCCTGCTGATTATTGAGTGGGGTATCTATACTACAATCCATCCATGTGTATCATCCCCTTCTTATTTCTGAGTTCCACCCATATGGCTTCACTGGGCA
>NC_063368.1:17631469-17654043 GCF_021869965.1 Rhincodon typus
TTTACTTATACTCTGCATTGGTTCAAAAAGGCAGAGGTATAGAATACAAAAGTATGGAGATAATAATGAAACTGTATAAAACACAGGTGGCACCACAACTGGAGTATTCTGTGCAGTTCTGGTCACTGCAATACAGGAAGAATCTAATTGCTCTGCAGAAAGTGTGAGCGAGATGTACTAGAATGTTGCCAGGGCTGGAGAATTGTAGCTACAAGGAGAGATTGGACAGGTTCCCGTTATTTTCCTTGAAACAGAGACGGCTTAGGAGTGACATGATTGAGATATACAAAATTGTGAGGGGGGGGGGCGTCGAGCTGGAGTAAGCAAGAGGAACCTGTTCCCCTTGACACAGAGTTCAAATACCAGGGCTATGCTAGATAACAAGGTGTAGAGCTGGATGAACATAGCAGGCCAAGCAGCATAGCTTTTCTGATGAAGGGTCTAGGCCCGAAACGTCAGCCTTTTTGCTGCTATGATGCTGCTTGGCCTGCTGTGTTCATCCAGCTCTACACCTTGTTGTCTAGCATAGCTTTCCTGCTCGTCTGATGCAGATTCTCCAGCATCAGCAGTTCCCACAATCTCTGTTACAGATTCAAGTTAAGCGGCAGAAAGATTAGAAGAGATTTGAGGAAAAACTGTTTTATGCAGAGGCTGATGTGTGTCTGGAATTTGCTGTCTGAGTTGGTGATGGAGGCAGAGACTCTAAACTCTTTTTGAAAGTACCTGGATCTGCTCCTTAAGTGCTGTAAGCTGCAAGGCTATGGGTTGTGTGCAGGAAGGTGGGATTGCAAAGGGCATTTGGGTCAGCACAGGCAGGATGGACTGAATGGCCCCCTGCTGTGCTGTTTCATTGCTATGGTTCTACGGCAACCCACCCACACCTTGTCAAGGATGAAATTAGGTAATGGGTAACAAAGTGTTGGCCGAGTAGTCCCTGAAACGCACCCCACGTCCCTACTCCCACTTTGGAGGTGAAATTGAGAGAAACAGCGCCCCCTGCTGCTCCCAATTCCTCACCGCAGACCCAGCTCAGCACGCATGCGCAATCTGCCCGCGGGACGTCATCATCCCCAGCACATGCGCAGTGGGCCGACGCTCGGAGAAGTTTCCAGAAGCGGAGTCCTGCTCTTCCCCCCGCCCCCCCAACTCATTCCCGGTGACGGCGCCATGATCATCCCGGTCCGCTGCTTCACCTGCGGCAAGGTGGTCGGCAACAAGTGGGAGGCTTACCTGGGCCTGCTGCAGGCCGAGTACACGGAGGGGTGAGTAACAGCCGGGGGGAGAGGCCTGAGGCCTAACAACAACACAGGCCTCGAGCAGCGCCCGCACCGTCCGTCCAGACTCTGTCCGGCCTCACTGGGACAACGGGGAGGCCTGGGGCCTGGTGGTAAAGCCCCGGGTTAATGTTCTGGGGAAACCGGTTTGAACCTGGAATGAAGAGTCTGATGATGACCCCGTGAACCCATCGCCAATTTTTGAGAAAACCACGCCTGGTTCACTAATGCCCTTTCGGGAGGGAAATCTGCCATCCACACCATGGCCTGGCCTACATGTGACTCCAGACCCACAGCAGTGTGGGTGACTGGGCTGCCCCCTCTCTGGGCAACTAATGCTGGTCAAGCCAGTGACACTAAGGAAGGGTCTAGGCCTGAAACGTCAGCCTTCCTGCTCCTATGATGCTGCTTGGCCTGCTGTGTTCATCCAGCCCTGCACCTTGTTGTCTCGGATTCTCCAGCATCTGCAGTTCCTACTATTTCTGAATATAAAACAAACTCGGACGGCGCTCACAGGGACAGAGCGCCAACAGTATCAGCCTCAGTCGATTTTATGAAAGGCCAACTCATGGCCTAGGGGTACATCCGTATGAATTGGGAGTCAGAGTAGGCAATGTCGACCCTTGAGCCTGATGTTTGGAATACTGTGAACTGATTTAGGACCCTTATCAACAGAAAGACATATTGCTATTGGAGGTGATCCAGAGAAGGCTCACGAGGCTGATCCTGGGTGTGGAGGGATTTTCTTGAGATGTTGAGTCGGCTCAGCCAGAACTCAGTGGACCTCAGAAGAATGGCTGGGTGGCCTCATTAAAGCATAAAGTTATTGGGAAGTGGGGAGGTGGTGTTGGCATGATGGGGTGGGTGCTAAGAAGTTGCTTCTCCATCTTGGAGAGTCTAGGACCAGAGGGTATAATCACAGAATAAGGGATTGCCTAGTTAGATCAGAGTTGAGGAGTCTGTTATGAGGGTGGTGAACCTGGAATTCTTTCCCACAGATTCTCTTGCTCAAGGTTGAGACACAGATTTTTAATCAGTAAAGGAATGAAGGATTGTAGGGAAACGGCAGGAAAATGGAGTTGAGGGTTATCAGATCAACCATGATCTCGTTGAATAGTGGAGCAGACTTGATGGGCTAAATGGCCTCGTTCTGCTCCTGTGACTTACGGCCTGCTCTGTAATTCAATAAGATCATGAGATAAATCGGGAAGAGACATTTTTATACAGCCACAATAGGGTGGTGGAATGTGTTTAAAAAGCAGTTTATTCAATCAGTTGCAAATTTTAAACTGTGATTGGTTCATGCAAGTCCCCAAATAAGGATTAGAGGCAAAGGTCCCTCTATGGAAGTATTGAGTCATAGCAGTCTACAGCACAGAAAAAGGCCTTTTGGCCCATCAAGTGTGCAGCAATCAAAAACAATCACCTAATTATTCTAATCCTGTTTTCCTGCACTTGGCCCATTTGGCCATAGCCTTGTATGCTTTGGCATTGCAAGTGCAAATCTAAATATTTAAATATTACAGTGCCTCTATCTGCCTCGTAGACAGAGTTCCAGATGCAACACAATCTGCATGTCCCAATATATCCCCAACTCCTTATTAATACCAGCAAGTGGGGGGATCAACCTTAGTTCAATGAAGAGTGCAGTAAGGTGTGCCAGAGCATTCCCACGTGTACCTAAAAGTGAGGTGTCAACCTGGTGAAGCTACAAAACAGGACTATTTACAAACCAAAGGCATGAGCAGCAAGAGATAGACAGAGCTAAGTGATTCAAAACCAACGGAATCGGATCTAAGCTCTGCAGTCTTGCTGTATCAAGTCATGAATGGTGGTGGATAATTAAAGTCATCCCTGGAAGAGGGGGCTCCACCATTATTCCCAGCACCAGCGCAGAAGACAAGGCTGAAGCATTCGCAACAATCTTCAGTCAGAAATGCTGAGTGGATGATACATCTTGGCCTCCAGTGGTCTTCGGCATCACAGATACCAGTCTTCAGCCAATTTGATTCACTCCATGTAATGTTCTTCCTTGATCTCACAGCACAGAAAGAGACCTACCGTGTCCACGTTGGCCGTTGATCACCCATCTACTCCCATCGCACCTTCCTAGCCTCAGTACACTGTTCCACACAGCATGGTGCCTCAAGTGATCACCTAGCCACCTCCCAAAACATTATAATAGTTCCCCCACCCCCCAGGCAGTGTGTCATTAATCAGCTGTGATCAAGGAGCTAAATGATAGTGTCCTGTTCTTTACAATTGTGAGGTTTGTCCTAGTTCTGAACTCGCTCTATCTAACCTGTCAATCCATTTTGATTGATTCTAAAATGCCTGTGTTATATCATTGCTTAACCTTCTCTATTGAAAACCGAAAACTAGCCTTCAACCTGTCCTCCTAATTTTAGTCCTTAGTGATGTATACAGCTAGCAATGTGATGTTAACCTGTTACTAAATGTGGGTTATCTGTTTTCAGTGATGCGCTGGATGCATTGGGCCTGAAACGTTACTGCTGCAGGCGAATGCTGCTGTCCCATGTGGACCTGATTGAAAAACTCTTGAACTACGCGCCTCTGGAGAAATGATGTGCCCTTGGTTTCTGGATTGTGGCGAGCAAAAGTATTACTCAAACTCTTTCTGGTTTGATGGCAGGACTCTACAAATATGTGGAGCTGAATAGTTTGCTTTTTAATCTACATTTTTGGGACTGGAAGAAGAGAAGAATTTTCATTTTGTCTGTCTTGTAAATAAAATGAGGATTTAACTCATTGAGCCATGTATCTTTGCGTACAAGTGCACTGGAAGTTTACACTTCATGAAAGGTCATTGATCAGGATTATTGAGAGAGAATGTTCTTAAATTTGAAAGAAAACTGCTGGGAGGAATTTTTTAAAAGAAGGGAAAAAAAACAGGAGATTCAGAGAAAAAAGACAACTGCTGGAAATACTCAGCAGGTAATGGCAGCAAACATGGAGAGAGATAGTATCTTTAATCAGAATTGGAAGAAAAATTAGATCTCTAACAGGTTTAATCAGGTACTGGGTGGGAAAAGAATAAAAAAAACCTTTAATAGTGTAAAAGACAGGAGGGGTCCTTTGAGCTGGATTCTTTCCTTTTGTTGTGCTGGTTACAGGACTGTAAAAATATCTTGCCCATTACTATTACCAGTTGTTTATTTTGAGCTGTGTCCTCTAACCTACATCTATTTATGATAAATAATTAGTCTGCTTTTCCCTTCATGTGCTGTAAATGAGCAGTGCGTGGAATCTCTAAGTCAGAGATTCCCACAATGGAGGTCAGGACCCTGAATGGAATAACAAACTCAGGCAACGGTGGCTACTGTGGAGTTCTGAATTATAAGAGCTGTGCTATTGCTCTGAATCTCCTCTCCACTCTTGCAGCTCTCAAAGGGGTCATATGTTTTCAGGTCTCAATTACAGGGTCCTGGTGGGAGGAAACAGTTTGGGAAGTACTGCTCTAATTTGAATTCTTAATGGAGCCTGGATTGAGAATCCTCAATCTACTGTCTTTTGGAAAGTGAGTTGTGTGCAACATGTTTTCAAGCTGCAAGGAACTTTAGACACCTATATGTTATGGATTGTTTCAAGGTGTTTCCAATTGTCCAACCTTCCTTCCCAGGCATCACTGAAGCAATGCTGTTATCTTGAAGATCCTCTGTACAGAACAACATGCACCATTACATCACTGTTTAGATTCTGCCTGGCATTAAATGTTAGTGGTTAAGCATATCCAGACATTAGCACCTTTTATAATTAGAAGCTTAAGGGCCAACTGTTCCTTGGTGAATTTGCTGCAACAACACCTTGACCAATCATTTGGCATATTCTTCTGGGTAAATTGATTCCTGAGGTTGTCTGTCCTGGTGCGTGTAAGAAGAAAAGCTTTGATAGCCTGACTCTTTCCTGTCAGCAATATTATATCCAATTGAGTGACTATTAAACTGTTTTCAGTGTCTATTCAGTAATGGACTCATGAATATACTTTGCTAATGAATCTCCAGTGAAGTAACAAATTGAGTAATTAGTCAATCTGACATGGGGAGAAGAAACCCAGATGACCTATCGAGTTTACGGCAATCTAATGAATGTGAATACCAACTCCACAAGTATTATGAATGGTAAGTAGGTTGCTAATAACTAGTGTCTACACTTGACCTAATTTATCCTATTGATTTACTTGGATTTTTTGACACATTTACCTGGTTTAGCAATGAATATAATCTTTCCTCAGACTCATACAAATGAGGAACAGTAGGCCACCTGGCCCTTCAGATCTGTTCCACTATTCAGCAAGATCATGGCTGATCTGATTTTGACCTCAACTCTACATTCCTGAATACTATGAGATTTCATCTCCTGCCTTAAAAATATTGAATGATTCTGCACTGCCTTTGAGGAAGGGAATTCAAAACACTCAACCCTAGGAGTTGTGCTCCCTTCATTTGACTTAAGGGTGATGTATTATTTTTAAACTATAACCCCTTGTTCTAGATTCTCCCACAAGGGGAAATATCCTTTCCACATTTTCTGCTCAAAGCCCTCAGGATCTACTACATTTCAGTTAAGTCACCTCTTGACTCTTCTAAATGCAAGAGGGTACAGGCTTAGCTTGTCTAGCATTTACTCAAGGCTATCTGTTCATTCAAGGTATTAGTTTAATAAACTACTTCCAATGCATTAACATCCTTCTATCTGTATGACTACTACGATACAGAGTACCTCCAGATGCAGTCTCACCAATGCCCTTTATAACTGAAAAAAAACCTCCCTATTCTTGCATTTGATTCCCCTTCCAATGAACCATAATATTTGATCAGCTTTCTACTTGCTATGTCTGCATATTAATCATGCATTAGAACATATTACTCATCTAGACTACTTTTGTATCCTGGTTTCCTGAATTAAGGTCATCCTTCTCTAATGCACTAATAATCTTTAGCAGGGCCACTCATCAGATCCTTCCTAGTCACTTTCTTCAGCATTGGTAGTATTGCCCCACACATCCATTTCTCTAATCTTGTTTACTCTATGCTCATTTGTATGTAGATCAAGTAACAACCCAGAGATTATTACTTTGGAGATTCTACATAAGTGCTCAGTGTGATGGTACTGTGACTTTAAGTAGTTATTTTGCCCAGATTTGTTTGAAGAGAGGTTTTAAGGCAGGGGCAGTTTACCAGAACCACTAGAGTAAACAGCTTGAGGGGGGCATTGGAATTTTATAAAACTGGACCAATAGAATCAGCCTGAAAGTGTGGTCAAACTCCCACAGAACCAGGGTCTTTAGCTTTCAGCATAAACTGCTGAGGTTGTAAGAAGCTGCCACATCTCTTTGCTACAGCTGAAAGCAGTTTTCTCTCTCTCTTTCATCTTTTGATGTTCTTACCTCCTCGACTGGAGAACTGCATGAGAATGTTTTGCCAAGAGTGTTTATGGAATTAGTGTTGTACTTGAACTGTTAATTAGCAAGTTACTTTACCTACTGTTGTTACATTTTCCAATGGAGTTGTTATTCTAATTCCTTTCTTTTAATTTAACAATAGCAGATGAATCAAAGTGTTTTTCTTTAAATCCGGTATTGCGTGTGGATCAAACACCTCACACTTACCCTTAAAATATGTTAAGGTCTGGACAACCTTCTGAACAGTTTGAGGGTTTTGGTCTGGTCCATAACACTAGCTCCTCACTCTGTACTCTCCCATGTTGATCCAAAGTTGGAGGACTAAATTACATAGCAAGCATTCTTTGCTCAGCATGGCTGAGCAAGTAGGGTAGCTTGCACCCTTCTGCATGCAAAGGTTAAACTAAACCAGATTGTTTGGAGTAATGAGAACAGTACTGCAGGATTTACCGAACTGTGGGGTCAGGAATCGGGATCCTTAGGACACAGGCTGTGAAGCAGATAACAGCACAGGATCCATGCTCAAGTGTCTGGAATGGTAGATGTGTATTGAGGGAACCACCAAGCAATCTGCTTTAAAAAGTGTTGCAGTCAGACCAGGCTTGTTGGCTATGACTTTTGCTGCCAGTATTGATTTGGCAATCAGAGGGATCCTCTTACTTATTTAGCCTCCTGAACAATAACTGCTGAATCTCTAACCCCTTCCGGTTCTGACCAAGAGTTAAACAGAAATAGCTAGTTCTCTCTTTGTAGATGGTACCAGACCTAAAATTTTGTTTATCACAGACACTGCAAATCTGACAAAAATGTACTGCTTGCACAGCTTATGCAGAAAGAACAGATGTTAATTTTATAGTCGTAGATCTTTTGTCAAAATGTTGTTTTGGCAAAGGGTCAGTCCTAAAATAGTAACTGCTCAACAGTAAGCTTTTCCAGGTCTTGTTTTTAATCACATGTAGCAATATGCATTAGGATATTATCAGAACTGGGGAAACCTTGAGCTATTCACCTGTAAATAGTAACCAAAAAGTGACAAGATCAATTGAAGAGACTTGCACAAGACAGCATAAAGACAAACTTTTATTCTCAATGAATGTCACCATATATAAAAAAAACAAAGCATAATTTACTACACAGTCACAATGTTTGCCAGTCAGTACTTAGGGCTTTAGAAGACCAACATGGCAGTCTCAATGTACACTAATACTCTTTTTAAAAAGATCAATTTTAGGTATAAGTCAGGGCTGTAACAAAGCTTCAGAAATATAACTGTCCCTTTAATAATAAGGGGGTGCAAAAAAAAAAAACAACAAAAAACCAGGCTCTCCCTCCTGAAGCCCGAAGAAAACCTAAAGCACATCAGCAAAACGTTGTTCAGAGTCTACCAGTGCAACATGAAGGTGAGCATCACTGGTGCAACGGCTATGCTGCTGAACAGCAGTCAGGAGATGGGATGATCCTCGTCTTGGAAGGAACTGCAGGTAGGACAGTGATTGCAGCAACCAACCAGGCCCCGCTGGCCTTGGCTCAGTAACAGAAAAAAGAAGCCAGTCAGCAAATGTCAGCAGCTGCAGGCCAATACAGTCCCAATTCAAGACTCAGTTAGGATGAGAGGGGCACATTAAAATTTGAGGGAAAGCACGTGTAAGAAAAGTTAAAACATTTCTGCCAGAGCAGAAATGCTGTTCAGTCAGATCAAAGCTTAGTCACAGCCCTTGAATATTGTACTGTCCTCAACTGAAACACCATCTCCACGTCAAAAAAGCTGGTATAGCGAGACAGCACTCAGATTCCAAGCAGAGCCTTGTCTTTAGTTTTCAGACTTGATAAGCAACCCTAACCAAACAGGCTAGACAGGCAATGAAGAATGCAGCCAAATAATCAGGTCAAATAACTACTATCCCTCCCACAGCTGTAGACACAATTTCAGACACTTTAACAATGCAGATATACACCACAGTGCCACCAATATCTTTCCCAATATATTAGATGGCATTTTGTAATTGGCAGTCTTTCAGTGGGTAATGGTTCTATGCACCAATTAACATAACACTGAGCAACACTGGTATGGAACTCAATGAAGATGAGGGGTAGGCATCTCAATTAGATACAAAACTTGCTAAGGATAGAAGGGGTGTAGAGAGAGAGAGAGAGAGAGAGAGAGAGAAAAAAGATCAGGAGAGCAAAACAGGGATCAGTTATCAGCGATGTTTGTTACCCTGGCAAGACTCTCAAACAAATAACATATCTGGAAGTGTGCGCTTCAAGTGCATGGTCAGACAATGGATAATCTAGCATCGCAACAGTGCAAGCCAATCAAAGGAGTAAAATAAAAGATTAGTGTTTTCAGCCAAAAGATGGTCGCACACAGCACAAGATTTACAAGTTACCACTCCTCTTTGAACCTGAATGTTGCTTCACTGAGGTCAGAGTTTGCTCAAACAACAACCGTTTAAGATAGTGTTTATGAAACAATGATTCCCATTGCACCAGGATTGTAACGTATAGAGCCACACCAGCCTGCAGCTGTGCAAATGTCTATTCAAATTCCCATCTGGTACAAAACCATTACCTTCCAAACAGAAGGTGGTGTTGAGATTGGCTGGGGGAGAAACAGTGAGAAGACAACCAAGTTACTGCCCTCAGATACTTTTCTTCTTCAGTCAGGAGAACACAAATACTTCTGCTCAAATTTTAAAGGAACAAATTCAGATAGTGGCAATCGCAAACCAGGCACAGTGGGTATCACTAGTCAGTGATGTTTACATGCAGCCTCTCAGAGCAGGTTCAAAAGTCCCCAAGTTTCAGAACAACTTCCCAAAATTTCTTACCGCACAGCGCATTCACAATTAGAGTGTCTTTGCAAGGTAGTTGTTCAACAGGACCGGCAAGGTTACAGAGCTTTAATGACTTGGCTCTGCCAAGTTTCACAGTAACACGGATTCTTGCAGTGTGCAAGAAAACCAGGCCGTCACAAACCTTTGACACAGGTGTTCAGACCTGGAGACTCTACATGCACAATGGAAGCATTTACATAGAGCCCCATGCAGAGGATAAATGAGCAGCAGCTACATAGAGGTGAAGCAGCAAACTCAAGCCACTGAGTACTTCCCACTAAAGGTTACACAGCAACTGCTCAAAGAACAAAAAAGTTAACACATTGAGTATAGTTCTTTGCAACTCAAGGTGGGAGGACTGAAACTTCAAAATGTTATCAATTTAATGGATGGAAAGATTGATCGATCACAGTATAAAAAGACTTAATTTTAGGACAAAAAAGGTAAACAGTAGGAGATACAGAAAATCAATCATGCTGAGATTAAGGACTCAGCAATGAGCATCCAGCTTCAAATGCCACAGACACGATAACCCCAAAGAATGACCCTTTCAGGGAGTTCAATTTCTACAAAACAAAACCTGAAAATGTTTAACCAGAACCTCAATTCAGTAACCCAGAACATCTGTGTCTAGCAGATTGATCACCACCAGCTGTAGTTTCAGCCTAAACATAGAAGCATGACTCAGGCACACACTTGGTGCTGGGATTTACATATTAGTGGGATCAGGAAACCTGCACCCATAGGGTCTTGGACGAGTTGCAAAGTGGGCACAATGGGGACAGTCACTTCACCTTAAACTTCCCACATCATGATCAAGATTGAAAATAATCTCCAGTCCATCACCCCAAAAGTGTGCTCAACCCAAATGTCTTCACTAGATGTGAAGTCTGCAATCTCTGTGCCAATTCTTGAACCCATTTTCTGAAGGGTTATACTGTAACAGCAGTTTTTAAGTATCTCCACCACAGAGATGCATTCCACTCACGACAAAAGAATTCTAGTCAAGAACAAGGTCCCAAAATTAAATTTAAAAAACTGCAGAAGATGCACTTAAAGTCAGGTTAGAATCACATTGCTGACTACAGGATGATTTGCCAAATTAGGGAACAAGCATAAATGTAAAGTACCATTCTTTAAAAAGAATACACAAAACAAAAAAGTTATTCAGATCTTAAATCCTCCCTGCTAAGGTAGATATGGATTATTAACAGGGATTTACATTAGAATATCTCTGCTCTTTGAAGAAAAACACAAATCAGTACAGCAGCTTAAGAATGGTTCCATAATAGCACAAGTGGCAACTGTTATAAGTAGAATTATTCTAGATGCCTTCCTCCCTGCTCCCAGCTCATATGCCATGCTAACTTACTTCAAGTGATCAAGGAGAGGAGCAGTCAGTCGCACAACCAATTAACTTTATAAATCCTGAAAACAATGTTATCTAATATATAGCACACTACAGAGGTCACACTGGTGACTGAATGGAGGGGTGAGGACGGTGCACACAGCTGGAGGAGCTGGGGTTGGAGTGAAACTGGTTCTAGCGCATCTTGTAGTCAATGGATCCGGACATCTCACACAGTTGTCCCTTGAATTCAATGTCAACGGTGAAATCGAGGTCCCGCTGAGAGAAGAAGAAAAAAAAATTCATTCGTTCATCTCCTTCCATTGAGATGTACCAAATTCCTGAGGTGCTTGACAACCCAGACAATAATACTCCGGTTTTAGATGGAGAGCAAATGGTCAGCTTTGCTATCAGCACTGCTAACATTTTCTCTCTTTCCCATTCCTCCTCCCTCCAATTCCTCCTTACAGGAAGCTAGAACCATGCAGAGTTCAAAACTTAGTATAACTGCAATCTCAGCCACACATTTCTAAGGGCATGTGCAGGCAGTTTCCAAACTTACAGTGTTCTTGGTGTTAGGCTTCATGCTGACCGTTCCGAAGATCTCCTCGCCTCGCTTGACTGTTAAGTAGTCCTCCATGTAGAAAACGGTTTGCTTCCAGTGTGTGTAAGGAGCATCAGGTGCTGGAAATTCAATAGCGAAGGTGGGTCATGCCATCAGCACCAGTATCAGTATAAAGTATGTGTGTGTTTTATTTTAGTTTTTTTTTGGGGGGGGGCAGAGGGGAGGGAAGGAGCGGGGAAGAGGGTAAAAAGGAGACAAATGCACACACAGGATTAGCAGCTAACAGGGAGGGAGGAATTTATGAAATGCTGATCTTCTATTTCAGGTCACATTCCTGAACTATCCACAAGTCCTTTGATGTCTCCAATATCAGAAACCTATCGATGACGTTCCGAATGTGCACTCTGACCCAGCTTTGTAGCTATCTTGGAATGGAGAATTCTGAGATTGACCATCTTTGAGTGAGTAAGTGTCTCATTTCAATCCCATTATTTAGGATAATTGTAAATTCTATTATTCAGCTGCTTATTCAACCCCACAGTGCTAAAACCCTCGTGGGAAATACTCTTCTTGTATCTATCATACAAAGCCCAGTAAAACTTTATCCGGTACAATGAAATAATCTCTTATCCTTCTGAAGAGCACAGACCCCGTTTCCCAAAACGTGGCTGGATGCTAAGGTCACTCCACACCAGGCAGCAACAAGAAGCCTCAGTTCCTCACATATCCTACTTTAGACGGATGCCTCAAATTTGAATAGTTAAGCACCCACACAGCCGTACAGTTATTGACACTACCTTATACAAGTAGTCAATTTCACAGCTGCCTCTGGCTGTACAACCAGCTGCACTGGTGTCAGGACCAGACCAACAGCAGCACTGGAGCTCTTCTATCCCTGCCCCTAGCGTTCCCTCTAAACTACACAGCCATGTAGCTGCTTGGAGGGTCTGTACACACTGATGCGCGTGAAGACAGTGGCCTCTGGTTCTGGAGCCACTGTCTGGCATGGACCTCAGAGGTCTGCCCAGCAGTGGGAAAGTTTAGAGACAACATAGCTTGTCCCCAGTGCTTGCCCTACAGCAACTCCTGAGTGGAATGTGTACTTATCACCTCATCGACGGAAACAAGCTGATGCAATTACACTCAAACCTTCCCACCACATTTAGTAGATGGGATGAAACTTTCTCCACCAGTATGTGAATCAGCAGCAGCGCACAGACCATTCTACCTCTCCAGCACTTAATTAGATGATGGCTGCCCTGTAACTTAACTTTATTTTCTTGTCTTTGTTCTGGAAAAACCTGCATTCTTGGGCAATTGAAGAGTTACTTCCAGAAAATAAATACATAAAATGGACAAAAAGGTGTCCTGTGCTGACTGATTCTATAATGAACGACAGTAACTAGATTAATAGCAGACTCAAACAAGGAGGGAAATCAGGGAAGGGATACCAGAGCTAAAAACATGGCTGCTATTGCTGAAGACTGGAGGTGCACAATACACCAGAATTGGGAGAACAGTGTAAGCAGATGCCAAGAAACTAGGAAGGGAGAATGCCATAAAGAGATTTGAACATTAAACAGATTAATTTTAAAACAGAGGTCAACAGTGCTGGATGCAAGGCTAGGTTTCCAACATCAGGTTAAGTCTCAGCCTTTTTGGTTGATGAGTCACATCAATGACAAGACCAGCAGCTCGCAATCCCTGTCCAGACTCTACCTGTGGAGAATCCTGTTCTCTTGTGACATCGGGTGAACTCGATGTTGAAGTATGCTACCAGCGCATGGATGTAGTCGTTGCGAATGACTTGTAGGCAGAAAGGCGATGTGAATGACAGATCGTCAACTTTCACTGTGTAAATGTCAACTTCCTGAAAGGTACAATAATTCAACTGCATTACACATGGTCTGAACCTCACATTTTAGGTCAAAAAATTCTTGCAGATAAACTCCTGCTAGACTAGTGTCATCATTCATTACACTAGAAGGAATTAACACAGCAACAGTTCCAAACACTGCCCATCAAGCAGCTTGTCCTTCCACAGTAGCAGGATTGTTTCAAGTTTTACTGTACCCAATCTCTCCCCATTGCCCCAGCTGAAAGGAGGTGGTGCTGACAGTAACAAAAATCACATGCTAACCTTGATGAGGCAGGCATTGGTCACCAGCTGCTTGGGATCCACTACATCCACTAGTGGCTCTTTGATGGCCACATCCTTGATACAGGACATGTCGAAACCATACACATTCTCCCACCCTGTGGGTAAAGAGATCGAGAGAGGGACCATTTATCAACTTGCAAAGCAGTTACCATTAGCAGCAAGATTCCACACAGCTTAGGCCCTCCCACATAGTTGCAGAACAATCCCTATTATCCTCAGTATTCATACTCCAGCCAGGTGCTCAATACGTTGATCTCTGCCAGGCCTGAGCGGGTTACAAAGCAAACCGGAAACCCAGCCCCAGGTTGCTACCCAGCTTGGTAACACAGGCAGGTAACCAAAATTGTCAAAAGGTACAGTGGTCGATGTTTTGTGATTGTTGCACAAGCAAAGCCAGTTTGATGCAGAAACGACACATAGCCCTACTATTCAAACTTCAATTCTTGCTGTCACTCTTCCGTGCCACACAGGCCTTTCCACCCTTGAATAAAATCATGGTTCCCCGAACCTCAACTCAATTTTCACGTCTTTGCTTCAAATCCCTCGATAGTCTTAGTAAACAAAAATGTGCCAAAATCACTCTGGCTATTTGCAATGAATAGTTGGAGTTCCAGACCAGCATTACTGGGTAAAATAAAGTGCAACCCTGTATCACTCTTAAACGGCATGCTTCTAATGGTAAACCTTTGCCTCATCATTCCCAATTTTCCCTGCAGCACAAACGAATCCTCTGCAGCTAACCAAAAGAAATCCATTAATCATTTTGGTCATTAGATCAGTCCACCTTTTAACTAACAATTTATTTCGTGTAACGCGTTATAATGCAATAAAGTGTCTCAAGGTGTTTAACTGAAGCATTTTGAAACAAAAGGAGTCTGAGCTAATTAAAGAGACAATATGATGAATGACTGAAGTGTAAATTAGAATACAGTCAGTCAGAGCTGTACAGAACAGAAACAGACCCTTCAGTCCAACTTCTCCATGCTGCCCAGATATCCTAAATTAATCTAGTCCCATCTGCCAAGATTTGATCCATGTCCCTCTAAACCCTTCCTATTCATGTTCCCATCCAGTTGCCTTCTAAATGTTATAACTGTCTCCACCATTTCCTCTGGCAGTTCATTCCACACACACCATTCTGAAAAATTTTGCCCTTCAAGTTCTTTTTACATCTTTTCCCCTCACCCTAAACCTATGCCCTCTAGTTTTTGAGTCCCCCATCCCAGGGAAAAGACCTTGACTGTTCATTCTATCCATGCCTCTCAGGGCTTTATAAAATCTCTCCAAGGTCACCCCTCAGCCTCTGACGCTCCAGGGAAAATAGCCCCAGCCCATTCAGCCTCTTCCTATAGCTCAACCCCTCCAACCCTGGCAACATCTTTGTAAATCTTTTCTGAACCATTAGAAGACATGCAAACGTACAGTGTATCTTGTAGTCCTTGTACTGCCTGTCTTCAATGGCTGTGACATAGAGGGCAGCTCGATCTGGGAAAATCAGGCCGTCTGGATGCTGTTTAAAAAAAAGGTACAAATAGATCAGCAAAGAATAAATGCAACAATACATAGTAAAACAGTGGACTTTAACCAAACTGCTGAGGACACACGCAAACACTACTACATTCATGCTTTAAAGGTGGAAAAATATCCAAGCCCAGAATGAAGCCAGTGCCTTATCCTGTGTAAGGTGTGTAACTGGATCAACTTTAACACAGGAACACAGTGCCTCAAACAAAGAGGATAAATTTACAAATACGCACATCAAATAATGTTTCGATATTCCCCAAAGGTGAATCACAAATAATGACGATATCCCTCGAAACAAAGGAAATTAAAGTTAATTAATAAATAGGAAATAAAAGTTAATTAATAAATAGGAAATATTACAATAGTTTTACAATCACAGGCTTCTGTAAAAACCCCCATCTGCTTCACTCCCTTGTCCTTCAAAGAAGGAAATCTGCCATCCTTACCTCAGAGTCTACATGGGACTCCAGGTGCACAACGATGTGGTTGATTCTCAACTAGTTTCTGAATGGCCTAGCAAGCTCCTCAGTTCAAACTGAATTAGGGATAGGCAAAAGGTGTCGCCTTGCCAGTAAGGCCTACACCCGCAAAACAATTCAAAGAAAAAATTTCTAATGAAATCAGACTCCTAAAGGTTCAAGCAAATCGAAGCACAATCATGACTTCAGGAACAGCCAATAGCCACTTTTTATTTACACTGAGCCGTCACTGGAACATTTTGACTGGACAGAGCAGAGTGCACTCAATAAGCAACCAGCATTCAGTCTTTCATCTTTAACCACATACACTCAGCACATACCAGCCATTTGTCCCTTGCGTAGATGACTGTGTTCAGCATTGATTCATAAAAGAGGCAGTAGCCCATCCATTCACTGATGATTATGTCCACCTTCTCCACGGGAAGTTCCACCTCCTCTACCTTGCCCTTGATGATGGTGATAACTGTAATCGGAATGGTATTTGTCTTAACTTCGTCTTTTTTTGTATAAATTTACGTAATTAAATGGTTCTGTTTTTGTGGTGACCACACACACTTACTACATTTCCACAAAGTCTAGTAACAATAAATTTCTATCCTTTATGACAGCAACAGTCATTTGCAAGGGGCTAATGGAGAGTCCACTATTTTAGGTTCCAAAGGAGCACACTTGGCAGTTCCACAGTTTAGACAGCAAGAGTGTGGAGGGACTTCGCAGGCAGGATACTAACCCCAGTCAGCGTCACACTGATAAGTAGCTGACAGGTAGGCCTTACTGTTAACATTTTGATTATACATAGCTGTTCTAGACTAGTGTCCTCCCTCTAATTTAGGGCTGGTTACAAAGAACACTTCGCAACAATACTTGGAAACAGATCAAAATTTATCAAAAAACAAGCTCAGAAAAGAATTATAGACTGGTGTTGGTTTCAGTTCCACTATCACTAAACAGACCATGTACATGCCAGTCAAAGGATTCTAAAACAGCATGTTTCGATGTTGAACAGGATGTGTTTTCAGAGACTGTTATGACCCTGGATTGCAAATAAAGTCCATTTTCACACTTCAATTTAATTGGCGGATCTCATTCCAACATTTGCACCTCTGTTCTAGCTGAGCCCCGTCCAAACCTGGAAGTTTTAACGGGCAGCGGTTTCACTTGGCAGGGTATTGTAACACTTGGATCACATTAGACCTCGGCACAGGCTGCAGCTTGCATTTTTGTAGAGCACACCACCCCTTTGAGACCCCATACCCCAGACCACATCCTTTTTTAAGCTTGACCCTCCGCACCCTCCCCAGCATTTACACAAGCAGCTTTCCCTTTCTTCAAGGCAACCTTTCCACCCCTCTATTCCAACTTCTCCCAAACCCACTTAAGTTTCAGAGCCCCTTCTTTTAAAGGCATCCTAAAAAAAAAATACAATTGTGCCTCTTCAGCTTTTTCCACCCCCGCTGCCCAGTGTCCACTTGGGATTCAATCCTATTCTTCTAAGGCAGTCAAGATATGAGAGGCACCATATTAGAAGTCAGGTAATGCAACAACTGCTTGATTCAAACCAAGCAGAAGCAGAAAGGGATATAGTCTTTTTCCCAATAGTTCATACCTACACTCTGGCAACAGACAGCTTGTAAAGGCACCATTTGAGAATAATGATGGGCCCAGTCATGATGCAACAGTTGATCAATCGTCATACAAACTACTAGGTAGTCATTCACAGCTACATTCTAAGCTGCTATGTGCAAGACCATATGACACTACAAATCAGCACTTCCAAACGAAAAGGAGGAAAAGAAGAACAAAAAAAATTGTAACGTGACTATAAAGGCTGCCTAACACAAAGCACAACATTGCAGATCCTCACCATGGTCTAAATTATTGGCTTTAATGATCTTTTCAGCATATTCGGAGATGTTGGAGCACTCGATCTGATTTGCAAAAGAAAAAGAGAAAAGAAAAGATTAGTCCAACATTTTGCACCACAAAAATCAACCTCTTCTTTCATACATTTTAAGCTTTCACCGAAACTAGGAAATGGCCAAAAGAAACAATTCCGCATTACTTCTTCACATACTTTTCACTATAAATTAATTAAACTAGAATTCCCATTGCTCACCGATAACTGTAGATTCCTGTTGCGAAGGGTAGACTTGTGTAGTCAAATAAAATGAGCTTCAGACTTTGATCAATAATCCATCACGACCAGTCACCACACACTACTACTTGAACACAATGTTGGGCTGAGCCTAGACCACTTCAGACTATGGTGGCACTGCAGTCCTGCCTAACTCTATTCCTGCCCATTCTCCAGTACCAGTTAGATAAAAACTGTCATGTCCTCCCATAATCCAAACTGTGTTTTAGTCAAGATCCGGCCAATTATTAGACCCCACCTATTACTGAGTTTTACTGGCACTCCATCTGGTACAAAGTAATTCGAACCTTTTCAGTTAATCAGGTTCAGCTTCATAATGACAAAATAACAAACATAGCATCTGGTGTCTCAATCAATCCAAAGCATCAAACTACATTATGCAGTGAAACTACTGGGATAGGAAGGCAAACAAAGTAGCATTAGCAGCAATGAGACAAGAGGGAAATTATTTCACATATAGAAAACAGACCACTTCAGAATAACAGTCCATTGGTGGAGACTACCATCAACTGAGCCTCACTGACAATTGATGTGGTGCCACAATGCTCACCCCAATAACTTTCTTGGCACCAGCTTTGGCGGCAAACATACAAAGGATTCCAGTTCCACTTCCCACGTCTAGGACAATCTTGTCCTTGAAGAGATGCTTGTTGTGGTACATGGAGTTTCTGTAGGTCAAAGTGCGAACCTCATCCTTCAACATTTCCTGTGGGAGTAGAGGAAAGGGGAGTTAAAGCAGTCTCCAATGCCAAATGCAGCTGATGCAGATATGTCCTGCTGCAGACCAAGTACTGCACCAGGCTGAGATTTCCTGACAAAACCACAACCAAGAACCAAAGTCCCTTGGTGGGCACTGAATACATTGAAACTCAATGTTTTGCAGTAGCAGCAGTTTTAACAAGCAAGAATGCGTGAAATCACAATACACCTCGGTGAAACAGAGTAGGTGTAATGAAATTTCATCATCAAGACCTGAACAGTCTTACATTTCCTGTCACTCACCTCGTGAATTCCGAAGTGTGCATAGGAGTCAAAGTAATAATCCTTAGAGGTCATGTCCTCTGCATCAGCCTTGATTGGTGCACTGCCATCCGGACCACTAGGGAGTGAAGACACCTGGAGGTCAAATTGGACAGTGTTATAGGTTAGGCAACAGGTGCATTTACCACAGTCTCCTCCCTTAGATGCAAGCAGCTTGCTTTATGACACTGAGTCACAAAGCTGTACAGCACATAAACAGACCCTTCAGTCCAACTCATCCATGCTGACCAGATATCCCAAATAAATCTGGTCACATTTGCCAGCATTTAGCCCATATCCCTCTAACCCCTTCTAATTCATATACCCATCCAGATGCCTTTTAAGTATTGTAATGATACCAGCCTCCACCACTTCCTCTGGCAGCTCATTCCATACACGCACCATCCTCTGCATGAAAATGTTTCCCCTCAGGTCCCTTTTAAATCTTTCCCCTCTCGCCTTAAACCTTTGGCCCCTAGTTTTGGACTCCCCCACCTCAGGGAAATGACCAAAGCTATTCACCCTATCCATGCCCCTCATGATTTTATAGGCCTTTATAAGGTCACCTCTCGTACTTAAGATGCGCCAGGGAAAATAGCCCCAGCCTATTCAGCTTGTCCCTATAGCTCAAGCCCTTCAATCCTGGCACATCCTTGTAAATCTTTTCTGAACCCTTTCAAATTTCACAATATCCTTCCTATAATAGGGAGGCCAGAACTTCTCTCAGTATTCCAAAAGTAGGCTAGCCAATGTCAAATGCAGCTGCAACATGACCTCCCAACACCTATACGCAACACACTGACCAATAAAGGCAAACATACCAAACGCCTTATTCACTATCCTATCTACCTGAGACTCCATTTTCAAGGAACTATGAACCTGCACTCCAAGGTCTCTTTGTTCAGCAATACTGTCCAGGACCTTACCATTAAGTGTATAAGCCCTGCCCTGATTTGCCTTTCCAAAATGCAGCATCTCACATTTATCTAAATTAAACTCCATCAGCCACTTCTCAGCCCATTGGCCCATCTGATCAAGATCCCATTGCACGCTGAGGTAACCTTCTTCACTGTCCACTACACCTCCAATTTTGATGTCATCTGCAAACTTACTAACCATACCTCCTACGTTCACATCCAAACTGTTTATATAAATGACAAAAAGCAGTGAATCCAGCACTGATCCTTGTGGCACACCACTGGTCAACAGCCACCAGTCTGAAAAGCAACCCTCCACCACCACCCTCTGTCTTCTACTTTCAAGCCAGTTCCGTATCCAAATGGATAGTTCTCCCTATATTCCATGTGCTCTAACCTTGTTAACTAGTCTACCATGAGGAACCTTGTCAAACACCTTCATGAAGTTTATATAGAAAATGTCCACCACTCTGTTCTCAATCCTCTTTGTTACTTCAAAAAACTGAATCAAGTTAGTGAGACATGATTTCCCACACACACTTGATGGGAAAACTTCAAAAGCTTCCAATTCCAAAGAAAAATCCAAGTGACATATGGGACCAAAGAGAAATGTTAAGTAACCGATTTCACCCAAAACAGGGGAGGAGAAATTTCCAGTCTGGGGCAGGGGCCATCAAAATGAGAGATATAAGTCAAGAAGCAATCAATTGGAACTCTCGCCATTCACAGCTCCTAGCTTTACCCTGCACTTATCTAGCGCCTTCACAAAAACACAGTAGAAGCCAAGGGAGGACATAAGACACATACTCGAGAGGTGGGTGTGGAAGGAGACTATTTCAGAACACAGGACATAGCTAGCTGCCATTGTGCTGTCAGCTGTGTCTGGTCAAGGGTCAGCAATGCACAAGAGTGAAAGAACATGAGTGCAAACAATAGTGCGCAATAATGGAGAAGGTTACAGATATAAGCTCAGGGGTAAGTTTTTCAGAGGTTGGTGCACGTATGGAAAGAACTGCCAGAGGAAGTGTTGGAGGCTGGTACAATTACAAAAAAATTTAAAAGACATCTGGATAGGTAGATGAATAGGAAGGGTTTAATAGGGATACGGGCCAAATGTTGGCAAACGGGACTAGGTCAGATTGGGACGTCTGGGCAGCACAGACGAGAGGATCGAAGGGTCGTTTGACGCTGTATGACTCTATAAGGAGGATGAAGACATGAAAGAACCCCAAAAATCAGAATGAGAATGCTTGAAGATTTGGTGATGTAAATTAATGAGGATAGGAAACAGCACCAAATTGGATGTATGAAGAGGTGATTCAGTGAAACTACATTAACGAAGTGGTAGATGACAGATGTAAAATGCCTACCCCACTACTCAGATGCTCCCCTTATAAATCAGACTTTTTTGTTTATAATTTAACAAATTAACAGCTCCTAAAGATCTAAACTGAGCTATGGTCAGAAACAATTCCGAAAATTAATAGTGACTGGTGCATTCCTTCAGGATTACCTCATTAAAACAGACACAAACAAATAGGAGATAGCAAGAACTGCTGATGCTGCAGTCAGAGATAACAGTGTGGAGCTGGAGGAACACAGCAGGCCAGGCAGCATCAGAGGAACAGGAAAGTTGACGTTTCGGGTCGGGAAGAAGGGTCCCGAAAGTTGACATTTATTACCGCGCTCAGCCCCCCAAAAACAAAAAACCTTCATTCCCCACACACCCCCCAAGTTTCCTGCTCCTCTGATGCTGCCTGGCCTGCTGTGTTCCTCCAGCTCCACACTGTTTTATCACCGAAATAAATATTAAAGGTTTAGAGGGATTTGGACCAAACACAGGCAAATGGGATTAGTTTAGTTTGGGCAATTGCAGACAAGTTGGACAGAACATTCTGTTTCCGTGCTGTATGACTCTATGAAACTGCACCTTTTGTAACACATTAACTATATATTCAAATCGGTGAGATTAATACAAATTCAGGATACAGCATTAAGCCTCTAAATTTTAGAGAAAATCATGAACATGTATTAACTTCATATTAAAATCATGATTAATATAAATTCAGGAAACTGTATTAAGCCTGTATAAACTTTACCACGAAAATTGTGGGCATGCATTAACTACATATCAAAATCAGTGAGATTGATAAATTTTGGATTCAGCATTAAGACTCTTTGTAAACTTTAACAAGAAAAATCACGAGAAACTTGAGGTTACTGTGTCATCCAAACCTGAGACACAATTCTGACAGGGAGGATGAGGCTAAACATAGTTTTGGATAGAAGGTCTGATAAGTCAAGTTAAAGACACAGTTTTAAAGAAACCGTAAAAGTCCCAGCTCTACAAACCACGAAAGTGGAGCTAATGTGACAGAACTTAGAGGAGATAAAAATCGACACGTTACCCAAGGCCAGAGCTTCCAAAGGCAACCGAGGCCAATACCCCATCACACGCAGAGGGGGAGGGAAAGTGGGGTGTGGTAAAAGAGAACTTTTTGCTCAAGTGAAACAAGTCAAAAAAGATACGCTTTGCTGTGCAAGACAATTATGCACAGTTGGCTCCAAGCTATAGGGGAGAGATTCAGACTGAGAACCGTCATGAGGGGAAACAAAGGGATATTCCCCACCCCCTCAACCAGCTACCTCATTTGCCCTGAAACAGAAAAGGTGAGCTGGACTGCTTTCAATTAGAAACGTGGATAGAGAGAGAAAAAGAAGAGGAATCAGTTGGAAGGAGTGAAAATTGTGGAACATTGAAGGGATAATGGAGATGGTGAGTGTGTTTTGGGGGGGGTGGGGGTGTGTGCACTATATCTACAATGACTAGCAGAGCTGGTGGGGAATGAAGCTTTTTTTTTGGCGGGGGGGG
>NC_063368.1:17654143-17655956 GCF_021869965.1 Rhincodon typus
AGTAATGCACCTCCCTCTCCCGCCAAGGGGCCTATCCTCTGGCTAACAAACTCCACCCTAGGGTGGGGGCCAATAACTCGAGGCCTCATTTCACACCCCCACCCCCCCCCCCCCGCCCCCCCCCCCCCCCCCCCCCGCCCGATCAATTAAGTTTGTGCCCCCCCCCCCCACCCCACCCCTCACCGCCAATCACACAATGTTCATTAATTAACTGACCAAAACCACCGCTTCGGGCTTTTATTACCAAGCCCACCTGCCCCTCCACACTCTTCTTCCACCCCGCGGTCCTCAAAGCCGCCCTCCAGCACCTACCTCCATGCACTCGGCCATCTTGTGAAAGAAGGGCCGTCATCTTCGTCATCGATTTTATACACGACGCCGTTGGTCCCCGCCCCCCCACCTGCCGCTCATTGGTTCTCTCTCCAGCCCGGCCCCACCTCCACATCTTCTATTGGTCAGCCTGACCGCCCATCGGGGCAACACCTTGCGCCTCCCAACGCCCATTGGTTCTTTCAAATGTCCGTCACATCCACCCATCTCTCCTGCCCATTGGGCGACGCGGCTGATAGGCGGGACCAGGCTCCAGTGGCCGCCTTCCATTGGATAATTCGCATGCCTATCAGCACGTGGAGGCGGACCATCGCCCGGACCCGGCTTCCGATTGGCCAATACGCTCCATCAGGAAATACTGAAGGTTACAGCCGCACACACGTGGAGTCAGTCATTTAGTTCGGAGCATCCTCTCTCTTGGAGGTTAATCTAAATACATATACCATAGGTTACTAGGACAAATTTACTCTAAATCCCACAACCTGGAAGGATAAATCCCTAAACGTTACACGGTATATATCTGTCCTTTAGATACGCACTACATATAGTGTTCACTGTCGTTTACACATCTGAAACATTCGACGTTTTCTCCCTACCCACCTTTTAGAACTTAATTTACAACATCAGAACATAAAAATTAGGAGTTGGAGGAGGTCACTCAACCCCTCAAGTTGGCTACACAAATGGTCAGATTTGATAATGACAGTGATGGTACAGTGATAGTCCGCCTATCCCTAAAAGGGAGGCCAGAATTGAAGTCCCACCTGCTCCAGAGTGCATAGAATCATACAGGGTTCCAGCACAGAAAAACAACCTTCCGCCCATTGAGTTAATGTTGGTCAAAAACAACCATCTCGCTATTCTAATCCCATCTTAATAGGGATCTTGTGGCAAAGTACTATTGCTTTTACCTCTGAATGAAAAAGCCTGGGTCCAAGTCCCACCTGCTCAAGAGATAGAGGTACAGATTTGTACAGCACAGAAACAGACCCTTTGGCCCAACTTGTCCATGCTGATCAGATCTCCTAAATTAATCTACCCCCATTTGCCAGCATTTGGCCTAGATCCTTCTGAACTCTTTCTGTTAATAGCTGTCTTTTAAATGTTATAATTGCACCAGCTTCCATCACTTCCTCTAGCAGCTCATTCCATACACGCACCACGTGTAATAATCTTTCTGAACAGGTTGATTAGAAAATAAAAACCCACAAGAAATCAGAAAAAGAAACAGAAACAGAAATTGCTGGAAAATCTTAGCAGGTCTGACAGCATCTGTGGAAAAAAATCAGAGTTAACGTTTTGGGTCGTGTGACCCTTTGTTTTTGGATCCTCACAAGACAAGTCCAAGAAAAGTGCAGACAGCAGCCATTTCTATACAAAGCCTTCTCTGAATTCACAAAAGCCTTCAACTCCGTCAACTAGAGATAGTAGGAACTGCAGATGCTGGAGAATCCGAGACAACAAGGTGCAGAGCTGGATGAAC
>NC_063368.1:17656356-17659232 GCF_021869965.1 Rhincodon typus
TAACTCCCCACCTACACTCACCTTTACTGGCTCCATCCCCGCCTCTTCGACCTGTCTGTTTCCTCTCCACCTATCTTCTCCTCTATCCATCTTCTATCCACCTCCCCCTCAACTCCGTCTACTAGGCAGGATTGTGCAACATCCTCTTAAAGTCTGGCTGCCTGCAGAAATTCATTACCATCCTCCACTTGCTGTAAACTGCGAAACAAAACATAGAATGCTAGAGAATCTCAGCAGGTCTGGCAGCATCTGGGGAGAGAGAAACACAGTTAACATTTCAAGTCCAGTAAAATCTCTTTGGCAGAACATGCAAATCATGGTCCTCACCAACGGATGTACTGCAAACCCAATGCTTGTGCAAACTCAGGCCAAGCAAAGTTTGGAATCATAGCAACATTATTCTCCATCTTTCCTGCTGAAATAATCCATAAGACTATAAAGGTGTAGGAGCAGAATTAGGCCGTTCAGCCCATCAGGTCTGGTCCACCATTCATTCACGGCAGATATGTTTGTCAGCACCATTTTCCTGCCAGCTTACCGTAACCTCCAAGTAATCAAGAACCTATGCATTACTGTCTTATATACACTCAATGACTGGCCTCCATGTCCCTCTGTGACAATGAGTTTTATAGATTCACCATCCTCTGGCTGCAGATACTCCTCCTCATCTCAGTTCTAAAGGGTCATCCCTCCACCCTACATCCATGAAGGTTCCAGCCAGAGTGCAACTTCTTTACACGAGCAGGAAACTGTCCACCCTGCACAGTCCCCAGCCCAGAAACAAGACCACCCCCAACCTCTACCAATCGAGCTATCGCCTGCAGATAATGTCTGCACGCCTGCATATTCAGAGGCTGAGCTGCTAACCATACATTCATGGAGGTGTGTAAGTAGGGATCAGACTAAACATTGGAAAACAAAGGTATCTACTAATGTGCTCCTGCTGTACAACATAAAAACCAAAAGGATTGCAGGTGCTGTAAATCAGGAACAAAAACAGAAGTTGCTGGAAAATCTCAGCAGGTCTGGCAGCAGAGTTCTGACGAAGGGTCACTGCACACGAAACGTTAACTCTGATTTGTTTTCGCAGATGCTGCCAGACTTGCTGAGCTTTTCCAGCAACTTCTGTTTTTGTTCCTGGCGTACAACACTTCCCTAACCATCATAGATCAATGGCAAATCACTATACAGTTTAGATTATATCACATAACTTGGCTGTCTCTTTTCAATGAGGGTGACAATGAAATTCTCCAGGGTGCCAGTTATGTTTTCTACATGACAACAGTGACTACCCTTAGAAATTACACTGTTAGCTATAAGACATTATAGGATATCCTGAAGTGATCAAGGCAACATGGAAACAGAAGCTCATCATTTCTTAACCATTGAAGTTCCATTTTAATGAGGAGGAACTCCAGCTAACCTTCATAAAAACAGTGTCAGTCACTGACACCTAAAGAAGGTGCGAGACTCCGAAAGCTTGTCTCTTCAAATAAACTTGTTAGACTATAACCTGTTTTGACTTTCACAAAAATAGGAAGGTGAATGAGGCAACAATCTAACCATGAAATCATCACTCACCTTCTCCACATCCAATCATCAGTGATCAGAATTTGACCAAGGGATTTGAACAAAACGCTGGAGGGATGCCTCCTCTTGGTTGCAAACATCCTTGGTGATCCATTTAACTACTCTAATTTTAAGCTCTGGCATAAGGCAAATCGTAACCAACACTTCTAATGAACTGAGTGACTCAAGACATTTCACAAACGCATTACCAGACGTTTACAGTGGTTAGCACTGCTGCCTCACAGTGCCAGAGACCCAGGTTCGATTCCAGCTTTGGGCAACTGTCTGTGTGAAGTTTGCACATTCTCCCCGTTCCTGTGTGGGTTTCCTCCCACAGTCCAAAGATGTGCAGGTTAGGGCAGATTGGCCATGATAAATTGCCCATAGTGCCCAGGGATGTGCTAGCTAGGTGGGTTAGCCATGTAGGAGTACATGGATAGGGTGGGGGGTTAAAGTCTGGGTGGGATGCTCTCCAGAGGGTCAGTGTGGACTCGATGGGCCAAATGGCTTGCTTCCGTACTGCAGGGATTCTGTGATTCTGTTTAAACCAAAAGCAGATGAAGCTGGCAGACCCTAAACCCCTGCAAGGTCTTGAAGAAGGATCGAGAAAAAGGATGTTTAGTGAAGGAATTTGAGAGCTTAGGGTCCAGGCAACAGAACATATGGTTGCAACAATGGAACATGCAAAGGGAGACAAAAGGTGAAACAATACATGTTATTAAACTGGAAAGGCGGACAAAAAAGATTTAAGGATATTATGGAGACTGGAAGATTTGAATTGTAGGGAAGAGGCTGGGACTCTTTTCCCTGGAACATGGGAGGTTGAGTGGTGACTTTATAGAGGTTTAAAAAAATCTCGAGGGGCATAGATAAGATGAATAGCCAAGGTCTTTTCCTCAGCATTGGGTATCTAAAACAAGAGGACATAGGTTTAAGGTGAGAGGAGAAAGATTTAAAAAGGGACCTGAGGGGCAACTTTTTCACACAGAGGGTGGTTATATATCAAATAAGTTGCCAGAAGAAGTGGTAGAGGCAGGTACAATTACAACATTTTAAAGACATTTGGGCAGATACATGAATAGGAAAGGTTTAGAGGGACATGGGCCAAATGCAGGCAAATGGGACTAGTTCAGTTTAGGAAACCTGGTCGGCATGGACGAGTTGGGCCGAAGGTCCTGTGTACCTCTATGACATAACCAGAATCAGACATCCATGCTGAGGAAAAACAACAATTGTCTCATCACACCTCATTAGAAAGACATTTATTTCTAAAACATCTGTACAGAGGATATTAAAAGATCCTTACA
>NC_063368.1:17659242-17687535 GCF_021869965.1 Rhincodon typus
GAATGGTCTTTTTCAGTGTTGTAATCATTCTAAATACATACTTATTAGTTGCTGGATAGGGATAAGGAAGCACAGACAGACAATTCACATCCCCCTAGTTACACAAAGACTTTCCCTTGTCCTTTGTCAAGGTTTTCTTTGTATTGGCTTCTGTGGGTCATTGTAGACCTTTGCAAAGTGCCAGGAGTCAATAGCCTAGTGGTATTATCCCTAGACTATTAATCCAGAAGCCCAGGTAATGTTCTGGGGATCCACGTTCAAATCCTGACCATGGTAGATGAACCTAATAAAAATCTGAAATTAAGAGTCCAGTGACAATGAAACTGTTACCAATTGTTGGGAAAACTGATCCAGTTTCCTGATGCCCTTTAGGGAAGGAAAGTGCCAACCTTATCCAGTCTGTGACTCCAGACCCACAGTGATGTGAATTACTCTTAACTGCCCTGTGGGCAATAGGAGATGTTAGTCTAGCTAGTGATATTCATGTCTTGTGAATAAAGAAAAATAAAGTGACAATTCTACAGAAGCATGAGAGTCAGCCCCTCAAGCATCTCCCATCATTCCATTCCAATAGATCATGACTAATCTGAAAATTCATTCCTTTTACCTGCAAAATACAGACAAATGGGACTAGTTCATTTCAGGAAACTTGGTCAGCATTGGACAAGTTGGGCTGAAGGGTTTGTTTCCGTGCTGTATGACTCTATAATTGGTCAATAAACTCTTGATATCCTTAATCAGACAGCTAACTTACTAAAGTCTGGATGGCCACGTTTTGGCTGGCCATTCAACTACAGGAAACCTCATACCTTCTCACTGATGACCGTGTTAATTCTGCTTTCCAGTTTTGATGAAGGAATAGGAAACCTGGTTTGATTCTTCCCCACCTCCTCTCTTGCTCTAGCCCCAGGAGTAGATGTTATTAATAGTGCTACAGTACAATCTCACCCAAGCCTAGTTAACCCGGTACACCCCGGGAAACTGAACATGAAATCTTCCGAATCTTGCTTTTGGTGGACTCGAAATCAGCAAGCTGCTTGTCAGAGGTTCAAAAAAACGTAAATTTTATGGACGGACTACTTCACTTGAGAACTAATGGTTTTGCACCATTCCCATACAGCGCAAGGCGGGGTGAATTTGCAAATAAAGCAGGATTTGGCTACTGGATCTTGTAAACATTCTAAATAAGACTGGCTCACAACACAACAGAACAGATCATAAGATATTCAGGATGAGAGTTATCAATACTCTCTAGCCTCACAGCTTACAGTCCAAGATTTCATAAAATAATATGAATCATTTAAAAAAAAGTAACAATTTCACTTTTTCACAAAACAACCATCAAATGCAGAAAACATCTTATATACCAAACAGCTTACATTACAATCAAATATACAGTACATACCCCATTGCATAAATCAATGCCCTACAAATTAAAAACTTGTATTTACTGATATGGCAGCTTTATAAAATAGAGAGCAACTTGCACACTGGGTTTGTGGTAGTGGTCAAGCTTATTTAGGAGTCAGGTTCTTAGACCCATTTTAAAAACATGCACCAATTCATATTATATCTAAAACCAGATCCAATCCCCACCCGTCCAAACTCATACCACAACAAGAGCAAACTGCAGCAGGCTGTTCTACTGCAGCAGCATCATTGCCTCGTCTGATTGTCCAATGTTGGCACATTCACATCCCCACAGAGAGGTGGTGGGGTCACTCGATACTGACCAAGAAAGAGCAGATTCCCCAGTCCAATAGAGCAGGGGGCCAGTTGTACCTCTCCCCTCAGAGACATTTTTAGTTGAGAATACAGACCAATGGCTGTGAGACCAACGGCTGTGGGAGGTCAATCCCAAAAGGAGACTGTTCCTGGAGGTCCTCAAAAAGCAGTTGGGAGAGGCACTTCTGAACACACTTTTTGTCCTGACTTCCCTCAAGTCCCAGACTCTGCTACTGATAATGCAAAGGATGTAGCATTAAACAGGCAAGAGCCATCTCCAAACATCTTGGTGCATGACATTTTGCTGGGGAAGGGAGATTGTGTCTCAGTTTGCTTTACGTGTCTTAGGAGTCAAACTATGATCCCTCCTTACTCCCCCAGTAGGGCAAATGATTAATGATTTCTCGTAGATGTAGAGGTCTTTGCTGTGGTCAAGGCAACAATAAGCAGCAGATATACTAAGGGCTGGTAGGGGGAGGAGTAGTCTTTGTAGTCAAAGCAGCTATTCGGGGTAGACAATTAGGACGGAGATGAGGAGACATTTCTTCACCCAAAGAGTGGTGAGCCTGTGGAATTCAATACCACAGGAAGTAGTTGATGCCAAAATGTTGAATGTATTCAAGAGGCAGCTAGATATAGCACTTGGAGGTGAATGGATCCAAAGGTTATGGGGAGAAAGCAGGGTCAGGCTATTGAGCTGGATGATCAGCCATGATCGTGTAGAATGGTGGAGAAGGCTCGACGGGCCGAATGGCCCTCTCCTGCTCCTATGTTTCATTATGGAGACAGAGTTGGGCAAGGGGCCTTACTAGTAGGTGGCCATCATATGCCTGGCAGGAATTGGAGTGCAAAGGTTACGAAGAATGTTGCTGCATTGCAACATTTGGGACACACTTTTAATAGGTGTATGGTATCAGATACTCCAGCCATTGCCCATAAAATATTTGTTCACGGGGCATGGGCATCGCTGGCTTGGCTAGCATTTATTGCCTGTCCCCTAATAGCCCCGAGGAAGTTCACGTTGAGCTGCCTTCTTGAACCGCTGCAGTCCTTGTGTCTCCCCAAAGATTGCAAGTGCTGGATTTACCCCCTCGATCTTTTAAAGACTTAACTTTTACGTTCATTTAATTTTGATTGGTAGACATTAACTGTCCAACTGACACCTAGTGGAGCTTTCTATGTGTTTACGCACTGGCTCATGGACTTTTGGAATTCATTAAAAGTAAGATCTAAAACAACTTTTAAAATCAAGGTAAACTTTTAAAGTTGCCAAGAAACTGTATTATTCTGAGTAAAATTTGATGCTAGGCTCTTAAAAATAAAGTTGGTGAACCCCAACATGGTGGGGTGATGAGTGAAACAGGTTTGGTGTGGTGGTTCTCTAAAGCCTCCTCCCACTGGGGTATTCCCCTCCTCAAACCTTGTTCTGTTATAGATTCCAAGATCAAGATCAATCACTAGGATTGTTTTACAGTTACCATTTGTATCATGCAACTATCCATGAGGGTTAAAAAGTGCATTATTTAGATAGGATTTGGTCTTTAGCACCTAACCCTAACTCAATTACTTCCAGGTTTGAGCTGAGCTCAGAACAAGTTAAAAACTTGAGGTAGAACGTTTACAGAGTTGCTTCCTGATCTTTAGATAATACAGCAAACTTTATTTTAACCGGCACTCTCGATAGACCAGCATAAAGATATATGCCTCCAAAACAGTGTTATCTGCATACTAATACAGTTAAAGTATAACAGTGGTGTATACCCCCTAAATTACCGTTTCTATTACTTAACTGTGCGTTTTTACACTCATTTTAGGAGAGATGGTGATAGTGAGCTTCAGTTGGTCAAAGTTACGCGCAGCTCTTGATTATCCGGAATATCTGATCAACCGGCACAGCTATTCCCGTCGGTGCCGGTTAATAAAACGTTTGCTGTAATTCGAAAGTCAGAGTACATACCACAGCACGCTGAATGAGTAGGAGAGCACCCTGCTCTCGTCAGTATTAAGCGAATAACAGAATACAGTTAGTTCAATAAAAGGTGGGTGATCATAGACGTTATAAAATTGTAGGTGTGCATTTCATTATCCCAACATTGACATCCTGGAGTCCCTCTCACTGCTGTTAGATATCATTGAGGGACAATGATTTCACCTTTTACTTTGGCTCAAGGTTCATTTGGCATTTGATAGGTTTAACTGATACCAGGTCATTGATACCAGTCCAATACACTAGGGCACTCCTTAATTGACATTCTTAGTGACGTACAGCAGCTTACAATTCTCTGCATCGCGATAGATGCACAGAATTCAGGACATAATACAAATGCAGAACACACCAATACTGGTAACCACAGGGGAAATTACTGGTAACAACTGTGGAAAAGTCAAGAGTGAGTTCCTAGTCTCGCACAGCCAGAATCTCCAACATTGACCTTTGAATGGACTAAAATAGTAACATTCAGAATATTGCCATGTGAAAGGAGGTATTGATTGGTCATTCATTGTCCAGTCTTCAGGGAGGTTTAGTAATCTGTACCCAGCAACATTCTGCAGTAAGTACTGATAATCAGCCGAGGTGAATTGTGCACCATAATTAGTTCATTGCTCCCCTTGTCTAGGGGAAATCTCAAAATTCTTTGTAAGGGATGGAACTGAACAAGTAAAAGCCCAACCCTGCCTTGCATTTCGGGTCTCAGTGTGGGGAGGGAAATGGGAGGTTAGCTTCCTTGACTACTTCCCCATGGAGAATACAACATCCACATGTCAGTTGCGCTCCAAATCTATCACAATTGTATACAAAAAGGAAAAGATCAAGGAAATAATAGGAGAATAAGAACTGTTTTAAATAAATGGGTCCTGTTACTTTGGAAAAGGTTGGAGACGTTCATCTGCAATATCACTTCCCTACCATGTGTTGAACCAGTACTCAACGTGACAACATTTCCCCACTTCTCTTTTCCTCTCTTCCATATTAGTCCTTAACAGTATCAGGTTAATAAATAGATGCCAATTGGTGATGAAGTCTATGTATCCAGTTTTCACAACTTTAACAGTTTGACTGACATAAGTTATGGATTGTCTTCACTTATTGGTCAAATCCCCACGACATATTGGTTAGACATTGCTACGTGCAAGCTCCTATCAAAAACTTCAAGCCTTAAACACGATACTGATGAGAGAATGAGGTAGATCTCTGTGCATCGCATTTTGACAAGTATGTTTCTCACCATCTCTGATCCTCTCAAAATCTTGGCTCTTCTGAATGGACTGCACTGTCTGGAAAAATGGCAGAGGCTAGAGGCATTCAAATGGACATTGGATGGTTATTTGGATAAAAACAATGTGCAAGAATATGAGAGGGTGGGGTGGGGGGGGGGGGGGGGGGGGAAGAGGCAGGAGATTGGCACTGGGTGATGATGCTCATTTAATGAGCCTGTGCAGGTACAAGGGGCTGAATGGCCTCTTTCTCCGCTGAAAATGTTTCTATCTTCCTGTGATCAACCTGCGTTATAATTTGGTGAAACTGGAAACAGCGGAGAAGTAATTTGGAAACCTCTAAGACACGCTGAGGTTGTGGTAAACTGTGTAAGATGACTTATGCCAAATCAGAAATTGGAAAGTTATATATTACTGGGATAACAGCTTGCTGCAAGAGATTTTTTTGAAAGTCCCTTGGGAGTGCTGTTTCTTTCGATGTGGAATGTTGACTAGTGCCCAAACAGGTGGCTAAGAATGCATCACCAACTTACCGGCTTAAAGTTCAACTATTTCACAGCAACTCAGTAAACATGAAAAACCAGCAGAGTTTACCAAGTCTTATCCTGAGACAGAAAAGTATTTGGCTGATCATCAAGCTCCCTACAGCATTCACCTGCCAGTGCATGGATTTCAAGATTAAAAAGCAAGTTGTTCAGATTTCTTCCTTCTGAGAGCGAATTGAAAAGCCAGTTCTCCCCATCCTCAGAGGGCTCGGGTTTTATTTTAACCCCACTTCTTTGGCAAATGTCAGTCAATTTGATATTCAGAATCATCGTCCATTGGCAGCACCATTGTCTGTTAGATGACAGGAAACCGGTGTTAATTAATAAATTCAGTCAAACACAGATCACTGATAGTCACACATTCTTGTAAGTACACAGAACTTGCCTTACTCTAAACAACCAAGATCCCAATTAGAGTCATAGAGATGTACAGCATGCAAACAGACCCTTCAGTCCAACTTGTCCGTGCTGACCAGATATTCTGAATTAATCTAGTCCCATTTGCCAGCATTTGGTCCGTATCCCTCTACACCCTTCCTAATCATACACCCATCCAGATGCTTTTTAAATGTTGTAATTGTACCAACCTCCACCACCTCTTCTGGCCGCTCATTCCATACACGCATCACCCTCTGCATTAAAATGTTGCCCTTTAGGTCCCTTTTAAATCTTTCCCCTCCCACCTTAAACCTATGGCTTCTAGCTTTGGACTCCCCTACCCTGGGGAAAAGGCCCTGACTAGTCACCCTATCCATGCCCCTCATGATCTTATAAACCTCTTTCAGGTCACCCCTCAGCCTCCAACACTCCAGGGGAAATAGCCCCAGCCTATTTGGCCTCTCCCTCTCGCTCACACCTTCCAATCCTGGCAACATCCTTGTAAGTATTTTCTGAACAGTTTCAAGTTTCACCTTGTACACTTAAAATGGATGCCAACAGACTTGATTACATGGTGAAGGCTGTTGCATCGGTGCAGGACTGAGGGAATGCTGCTTTGTCAGTTGACATCATTTGGGTGAGCACACTGGCCCAAGAAGGTGGATCTAAAAGCTCCACTGGTGCTATTCTCTGAAGTTCTCCAGGCGCCCTGGCCAACTCTTCTCCCACCCTCATCACTGCTTCATTAATGGCCTTCCCTCCATCAGAAGTGGGGATGGTCGCTGATGATTGCACAATGTTCAGCACCATTCACGACTCCTCAGATACTGAAGTGGCCCATGCCCAAATACAAAAAGACCTTGGAAAATATCCAGACCTGGGCTGATTAGTGGCACGTGGGGAGGCAATGGCTCAGTTGTATTATTGCTAGACTATTAATCCAGAAACTCAGCTAATATTCTGGGGACCTGGGTTCAAATCCCACTGTGGCAGATGGTGGTATTTAAAATCAATGAAGAACCTGGAATTAAGAGTCTAATGATGACAATGAAACCATTGCCAATTCTCAGAAAAGATGATCTGGTTTGCTAATGTCCTTTGGGGAAGGAATTCTGCCATCCTTACCTGGTCTGGCCTACATGTGACTCTTAACTGCTGTCTGGGCAATTTAGGGATGGGCAATAAATGTGTAGCCAGTGACACCTCATCCCGTGAACGGATAAAGATTTTTTTAAAAAAGCAGGTGGTGCTTGTACTGGGAGGGCCCACAGGGGTTAAAAAGAATGCTCGCTTGTACTCCCATGTCAGCAATGAGGACCCGACTGAAGATGACATTATTCCGCGAGAGGAAGAGATATCTCTCGATGCTGGTCCACTCACCCATCCACCATTCTCCTGGAGCCAGGGCACAAACATGTTCATGTACTGCATGCTATACCCCATCAGCTGCTGTACTGGATGGCTGCTGATCCCAGCCACTCTGCGTGTGAGCTCCATGGTCAGCGCGATCTTCGTCAGCTCGGGGGTGGCTGTGGGACCCCCGTGCTGCTCTTCAACGTTGGCTGTGAAGGCCTCCACCAAATGGGAGAAGCTCCTGTAGGACATGCGGCTCATGGTGCGCTGAAGCGCTGGGTCTTCCTTCATCTACGGGGACAGAGAACTTAACATGAAACAAGTTTTGGCTTCAACACATATTTCCAGAAAAGGTCTTGCAGCTCCATTTACTTTCAACACCCTCGGAACCACGCCTCCGATTATTTCGCCACGAATTTTGGGGAACAGGTTTTACTTTGTAGGGCGTAAGTTTACAGTGAGCGTGGGGAAGGGGACGTGACAGCTTGGCCCCCCCCTCCCCCACCATGGGAAAGTCAGTGGTGAGAATAGAACGGCCAGTGAATGCTGGATCAGTCACTTATTTGAAACGCGAGATGGATAACCTTTTGTTAAGTAAAGGTATGAAAGGATACGGACCAAAGGCCAGACAGGCCACAGATCCACCATTTAATGAGATCATGTTGAACAGGGTCAAGGGGCTGAATGGCCTACTCCCATCCAGGGAGTACAGGAATTGCAAGACTGTTCGGGTTTGGGCAATAAAATTTCATCGGGGCTTAATCCGTTTCACCAGGGAGTTTAATTATTTTACGCACTCTCTTGTTAAGACTGTAACTCGATGCTTTGTAGAACTCCCTCTCTAACAGCATCGTGGGTCTGCCTACAGCACATGGACTTCAGTGATTCAAGAAGGCAGGAACCCCCACCTTCTCAAGTGGCAACTAGGGATGGACAATAAACACTGGCCCAGCCAATGATGTCCACGAGTGAATGTGTCCCATGCTTGTTGAGGGCGAGTTCAGCAATGAACCCATCATCAGCAAGCCCTCTCCCCCTCCAGCTCAGCCCCTCTATCCCCTTCACCCATTAGAAGATGTGTCAAACATAAACTGCACTGTTGGGATCTGGAGCACTTCCCCTCAGCTTGAAAAGGGGAGTGGTCACTGATTTGATATAAAATTCTAAAACAATTTGGTGATTAGCAACTTCCAGAAGTACGGACAATGTGGGACGAAGCCCAACTTTTCTCTCAAAGGGGCAGCACAGATGTGATGGGCAGAATATCCTCCTGTGTCACCCTTTTAAACTTGAAGACTGCCCCAAAGGCAGCGAAAGCTGGAACAGAGTCACTGTAGGCTCCCTCAGATAAGATTTCCATGGCAACCAGACCCCACCTCATGACTGCCTCTCACCTTCTCATTGATTCCATCTCCTTGTTGCTGTAACAACAACACAATCTTCTCAATCATCTTCTCCTTGTCCGTTGCCGCATTCTGTGGGACATTATTGCTCCCTGAAGTAATCAAACGAGAGCAGACATCAGCTGGTGGTACTGTACTGACAGTGAGCGAATTTGGAGTCACTCCAATTCACTTGGACTCCATGCAAAACCAGAGGGAAGGATATGGGCCAAAAGCAGTCAAATGGGACTAGTTTAGTTTGAGAAACCTGTTTGGCTTGGACGAGTTGGACTGAAGGGTCGGTTTCCCTGCTGCGCGACTACGGCTCACATCATCCTTATTAGGACTGCTATCCAACTCTCAGATCCTTCCACAGACTCAAGGAAGGAGGAAGGTTTGGACGGGAAGCAGAGGTGGGAGGGGACAAACCTGGCCCAACAGAAAAGTGAGAAGTTCAAAGTTCTCCTGCAACTTTTTGAAGAATGTTAGAAAGGAGCATTCCCTTGCATTGTCATGCAACCCCCCCGACAACAAACATTCATATCTCCTGGTGAGCCAGATGTCAGAGTTCTGTCCCCGACATCTTCACCATCCCCAACCCTTCAACGCTGCCTTTCCCCTCAACACCCTTTTCTCTGGGTACCACAGCCCCTTCCTCCTGCCCCAGCGGAGCTCAGAGACCCCTCCCTTCTTTGCCTCCCACTCTCGTGGGCTGGGATCCTTCTGCCACTCTTCCCTCCATTAGCCCCTTGGCCTGGAGTTCCCCAACTCTTCAACCCTCCCCCTCACACACCTCAAACTCCACCCAGGTCTTCAGACAGCACTTACCTATTTCTGGTACACGGTTCTCAATGCTTGGGCTTAACCGGTCAATGTCTGACTGTGCACAGTATTGCTGTGCTAACTTATCCAGCTTCTTTGCCACTTTCGAATAGAATTCCACATTTTCGTTTTGGGCCGACCCTGGAAACAATTCAAAAAAAGTTCGAGATGAATGGCAAGGTGGATGCAAAGTTGGAAAATTCACTTGCGGGAGGCTTAGATGTGAGTCAGTGTTGGTCACAGCCTAGTCCTTGTATCCCATTCAGAAGGTTCGGGGCTCAAATCCCATGCCACATATTCAAGCGCAACATGCCAAGTGCAGAGCTGAGGGAGTGCTGCACCACTGCATTTTGGGTCAAACTTAAATGGAGGCCTTGTCCACCTATCACTGTTTTGATGGCCAGAACATGTCCCTCAAATTTACAACGACATCAACAAGAAACAGATCATCTGGGTGGATATAGAAAAGATGCTTCCTTTATAGGGGTGGGGCGGGGGGGTGGTGGGGGCATCTAGAACCAGGGTCCAGCATTTCAGAATAAAGGTGTAGGCTATTTAGTGTGGAGGTGCTGGAGTTGGACCAAGTCAAAAGTTAACAACAGGACCAATCACTGGGCATGTTCAAGATGGCAATTGATAGATTTCTGCAGATTAATGGCAGACTGGGAAATGGGAACAGTGCAGGGAAATGGTGCTGGTTGGCCATGGTCTGGTTGAATGGTGAAGCACACTCTATGGGTCAAATGACCTGCCACTGCTCCTATTTGTTCCATTTTACATTTGGTTAATGTTGCCGGGTATGGAAGGTTTGAGCTATAAAGAAAGGATGGATAGGCCGGGACAATTTTTTTCCCGCTGCAATGTAGGAGATTGAGAGGTGACCTTATAGAGGTGCATAAAATCATGAGGGGTATAGATAGGGTTAATGGTAGGTGTCTATTCCCTAGGATAAGGGATTTCAAGACAAGGGGACACATTTTTAAGGTGAGAGGAAAGAGATTTAGGAGAGAGAGATAAAAAGACATGAGGGGCAAATTTTTTTTTTTTTTTTTATTTTACACAGAAGGTGGTTTGTGTATGGAATGAACTCCCAGAGGAAGTGGTGGATGGGGGTACAGTTACAACATTTATAAGGCATCTGGATAAGTACATGAATAGGAAAGGTTTGGACGGATATGGGCCAGGAGCAGGCAGGTGGGACTAGTTTAGTTTGAGATTATGTTTGGCATGGACTTGATGGACCGATGGGTCTGTTTCAGTGCTGTATGACTCTATGAAAGGTCGATGTGACACTGGGCCATATCAGAACAGGTGCCATTCAGCTTTCTAGTCTTCTTGTGCCATTCAATGCCACTAGCTAATGAAAAAAAACTTGACACAAAGAAAATGTGGTGACCAGTTGGTGTGATACAAATTCCCACCAACATCTTGTTGCTGCCATGGTTGGATTTGAATCCATGACCCCAGGATAAGCAATTACTATTCCAGTAACGTGACCACTACACCACTGCCTCCCCTGCACATAAGCCTCTGTTCTTCAATCCTCAGCAAACTCAATCAATACACCCATCCTGTCTCTCAGGGCAGGTCTCTGCTGCCTGCCTCAACTACTGTGTGGTAGCAAGTTCCACAATCTCAGCACTCTCTGCGTACAAAGAAAGAACAAGGGTAGGCTACTCGGTCCTCAAGCCTACTCCATTTTTCAATAAGATCGTGGCCGATCGGATTTTAACCTCAACTCTACATTCCTGCACCTCGCCGATCACCCTTCATGCCCTTTGCCATCAAGTATCTACCTACCTCTGCCTTAAGTTTTTAAAAAAAAAGATTCCACTTTCATTGCCTTTTGAGGAAGGGAATTCCAAAGACTCTCAACCCTCAGAGAGAAAAAAAAATTGTTTCCTCATCTCTGTCCTAAATGGGTGACTCTTTATATTTAAAACAATGACTCCTTAGTTCTCCCACAAGTGAAAACATCCTTTTCCACATCCAGCCAGTCAAATCCTCAAAGGATCTTGTATGTTTCAATTAAGTCACCTCTGACTCTTCTAAACTCCAAAGGATACAGGCCCAGCCTGTCTGGCCTTTCCTCATCAAGGAATCCACTCATTCCAGGGATTAGACTGGTCAACCTTCTATGAATTGCTTCCAATGCATTAACATCCTTCTGTAAATATAATACAAGGTAATACTGATGAGGTCTCACCAATGCCCTGTGTAACTGAAAACCGAAAGAACTGTGGATGCTGTGAATCAGGAACGAAAACAGAAATTGCTGGAAAAGCTCAGCAGGCCTGGCAGCATCTGTGAAGGAAAAATCAGAGTTAATGTTTCGGGTCAAGTGACCCTTCCTCAGGAACCAGCTCTGAGGAAGGGTCACTCGACCTGAAACATTAACACTAATTTCTCTCCACAGATGCTGCCAGGCCTGCTGAGCTTTTCCAGCAATTTCTGTTCTGGTTTCTGATTTACAACATCCGCAACTCATTTGGTTTTTATTTGATTCATCGATGGAACTGCCCTGCCTTTCAATTCTACCCCTCTGAAAAGGGGTCTCTTCAAAAAGGGACCCAATAAACATAGCAGGAAGGAATGCTCACCTTTGTCCATGCTGCTCATCTGGTCAGTCATTAGGTGTAGTGTGTTGGGCCTGGAAGGCCTGGGCTCCTGTTCTTTCTCCAGCATGACAGAAGCATCTTCAATTTTCCCTTGTGAATGTTTTCTAAACAAGTTTAACAGTCTCTTGGTGCCACTCTTCCTGGAGCTATGTTTACCGATCTCCTCTGTAGCCTCTTCCTTCACATTGGAAGTGTCTGTCTCTATTGAACTGTGTGCACCAGAGATTAAGTGGTTCGGACTCTTCTGCCTTTTCACGGAATTAGTCTTTGAATCACATTTGCTGCCATGCTTCCCAGATCCCTCATCTTCGAGCAGGTCTAAAGAATCCTTGGACTTTTTGACAGATTTATCGCTGCTCTTTTTCTTCCTCTGCCGCCTGATCAGTCTCTTGATAGTTGTCCTGAAGCCATGCTTTTTCTCTTCAGCCTTGGCAATTTCTTCATCCGCAGTATCCCAGCCGTCATTGTCCTCGGCTCCTTCCGTTCGCTTCAGGCTCCTCTTTTTCTCCTCTTCCGCTTCCCGCTCCAAGCTCCCTTTATGATTCGACTTTCGTCGGATGTGTGCCTTCACGGCCGAGTTAGAATCCGAACACTTGGGACTCCTTTTAGAAAAGGAAATTTTAAATATACATAGTACCAAAGCTTTAAAAAAAAAAAGCTTTAAAAAAAAAAAAAATATTCATTCATGGGGTGCGGGCATCTCTGGCCGGGCCCAGATTTTATTGCCCGTCCCTAATTGCCCAGAGCGCAGTTAAAAGGCAACCACATTGCTGTGGGTCTGGAGTCACAGGTAACAGCCAGGAGTCACAGCCAGACCAGGTAAAAACAGCAGATCTCATTCCCTGAAGGACATTAATGAAAGAGACCAGGATCCAATATGGGTCAGGGAGTACAGGGAAAATAGGATCATGCTGAGTTTTGGGTGCTATCAAGTTTGAGTCATACAGCATGGAAACAGACACTTCGGTCAAACCCATCCATGCTGACCAGATATCCTAAATTAATCTAGTCCCATTTGCCAGCATTTGGCCCATATCCCTGTAAAGCCTTCCTATTCATGTACCCATCCAGATGCCTTTTTGAATGAGTTACAACTGGGTGTAATGTCTTATGAAACTTACATCTTGGATTGACTGCCAAAAGTGATTTTTCTTACATTTATAATTGAACTAGATGAACAATGGTCATCGTTAAACTTTTAAATTTCAGATTTTTACTGAATTCAAATTCCATCACCTTCCGTGGCAGGATTTGAACCAGAGTCCCCCAGAGTCTTGATAATAATTGTCTAGCGATAATACCACTAGAGCATTGCCTTCCCCGTTACCAGGAAGCGGACAGTCACGGACTGTGATCGCTGGTGAATCAGGGGTAGGAATGTGATTTTGTTTTAGTTCATTCACAGGATAGTGGCGTTGCTGGCTAGGCTATAATTTATTGTCTATCCCAGAGGGCAGTTGAGAGTCAACCACATTGCTGTGGGTCTGGAGTGACATGTAGGCCAGACCAGGAAAGCACGGCAATTTCCTTCTCTGAAGCGAACAAGATGGGTTTCTCCTGACAATTGACAATGGATTCATGGTCATCATTACAGTCTTAATTCCAGACTTTTATTGAATTCAAATTCCACCAAACATGGGATCCCAAGATATTATCTGGTTCAATGGATGAAAGTCAATGGATGGTCCAGTGATAATATGACTAGGCCATCGCCTCATTGATAGGGGGTTGGCATAATGCAGTTTTGGGTGGGAGGGGGGCAGGGGATGGGTGAGGGTGGTGTGTTGGAGGGTCTTTCCAGAAAATGGTCAGGAGAGGAGGAATTGAAGGAAAGTCAAAACTATAAGCCTTCTTTAACCCCAAGCTAAGAGACCAGATTTGCTTGGATACAGCAGTTGGTGCATGGATAACATAACTGACACCGCGCCCCCGCCCCCCACCACCCCACCCCACCACCCCCTCAAAGGCCTCATTCCACACAATCTTTGCAACAGTTCTTATCTCATTCCTCAACTCCTTCGCCACTCTAGTGGGTAAAACATCAGCGAGACTCGGATGGAATTCCTAGGCTGGAATTCTTTGTTTTATTATTCATCCACAGGATGAGGGCATCTCCGGCTAGGGCATTTATTGCTTGTCCTTAATTGCCCAGAGGGCAGTTCAGTCTCAACCCCATTGCTGTGGGTCTGGAGTCACATGTAGGCCAGACCAGGTAATGATGGCAGTTTCCTTCCGTAAAGGGCATTAATGAACCAGATGGGGTTTTCTGACAATTGATAATATAGTCATGGTTATCATTAGACTCTTAATTCCAGACTTTTATTGAATGTAACTTCCACCATCTGCTGTGGCAGGATTTGAACTCGGGTCCGTGGAACATTCCCTGGGAGCTCTGGATTAATAATCCAGTGATAATACCATTAGGCTGTGGTCTCTCCTAATACCATACAATCTGAATGTTGCCTTCCCCCCACCCACTGTCGGCCAAGAGATGTTGTCCCTCAGCGACCTTGAAGACGACGTCAAATCTTCTGACACATGAGACTTACGTCGAAATGAACTTCCTGCTGTCATGGTAGTATCGACCGACATGCCCAACATTCTTAGCCTCCTCCAACATCACCATCCTCTGGAGGAAGGCCTCCATTACTAGTTTGGTTTCATTCTTTAGGACTATCAGGCTGTGCCTCTCCTCGCTGTACTGTTTATTCACCACCATCCTGTGATCCTGAGAGTCTGTTCCCATCACGGAGCTAAAGGAGACAACAGAAATAGCAGCAGTCATGCACCGTTCAACATCTTGCAATAAACAAAACCAGCAGAAAGTTCCAAGTACAATAGCCAGGAACCTTAATTGGAAATGGAAGCTGCAATCAAGTATTTTGTCCTTGGAATGCGTTATAGGAAGGAATGGCCTTCCATTTGGGCACAAATACAACAATTTCATTCACCGCATGCCTGAGCTGTCTCGATCTCGCTTGCCTTCATTGCTCAGACCTTTAAGTATAGGAGTTGGGGACATCATGTTGTGGTTGTACAGGATGTTGGTGAGGCCTCTTCTGGAACACTGTGTCCAGTTCTGGTTGCCTTGCTATCGGAAGGATATTATTAAGCTGGAGAGGGCTCAGAAGAGATTTACCAGGATGTTGCCAGGTATGGAAGGTTTGAATTATAAAGAAAAGCTGGGACCTTTTCACTGGAGGGTAGGAGGTTGAGCGATGACCTTCTAGAGGTTTATAAAATTATGAGAGGTATAGATAGAGTTAATGGTAGGTGTCTTTTCACTAGGATGGGGGATTTCAAGACTAGGGACACATTTTTAAAGTGTGAGGAGAGAGATTTAAAAAAGACGTGAGGCAAATTTTTTTTTTTTTTTTTAAAAACACAGAGTGTGGTTCGTGTGTGGAATGAACTTCCTGAGGAAGTGGTGGGTGGAGGTATGGTTACAATGTTTGTAAGACACTTAGGTAAGTACAAGAATAGGAGAAGTTTGGAGTGATATGGGTCAGGAGCAGGCAGGTAGGACTAGATGAAGGGTCTAGGCCCGAAACGTCAGCCTTTCTGCTCCTATGATGCTGCTTGGCCTGCTGTGTTCATCCAGCTCTGCACCTTGTTGTCTTGGATTCTCCAGCATCTGCAGTTCCTACTATCTAGGACTAGTTTAGTTTGGGATTATGGTCGGCATGGACTGATGGGACTGAAGGGTCTGTTTCTTTGTTGTATGACTCAATACAGCATGGAAACACATCCTTCTGTATGGATTCATACAGTTGATACAACACAACATAATCATCCCAAAGTGCTTTGCAAAATTATGAAACAATTTACATCGATCATGAGACACACAAGAGGATGTCAGGTTAGCAGTGGGCAAGATTGGTCAAAGAGGTTGGTGTCAGGCAGCGTCTTGAAAAGGAGAAGAGGGGGGGGGGGGGGGGGGGGGGGATGGGGGGAGGGGGGGGCGATGGGGGAGAGGGGGGGGAGGGGAGGGGGGGAGCAGAGTAGGGGGAAAGGGAGAAAATACCAGAGACTGAAGGCCCATCCACCAACGTTAGAGTAATCATAATCAGAGACAGAGGAACGGGAGCAGAATGTCTCAGCAGATTGAGGGGTTGGAGGAGATTACAAGGGTTAGGCAGAGGACAGACCACAAAGAGATTTGAAAACAAGGGTGAGAATTTTAAAGTCAGATGTTATTTGTTACTTGGGACAGCACGGTGGCTCAGTGGTTAGCATTGCTGCCTCACAGTGCCAGGAACCTGGGTTCCATACCGCCCTTGGTCGGGTGTCTGTGTGGAGTTTGCACGTTCTCCCCGTGTCTGCGTGGGCTTCCTCTGGGTGCTCCGGTTTCCTCCCACAGTCCAAAGATGTACAGGCAAGGTCTGTTAGCCATGGGAAATGCAGGGTTACAGGGATAGGGTGGGATGTTGTTCGGAGTGACGGTGTGAACGCAATGGGCCGAATGGCCTGCTTCCACAATGTAAAGATTCTATGATTCTCTGATTTTGCTTGACCAAGAGTCAATGTGGATCAGTGAATACAGAGGTGTGAAGGAAAAAGATATTTGCTACGAGGTAATGCTGGGTTTTGAGTGATATTAGGTGTTGGATGAGTTAAAACCAGGTGCAGTGATTTGTGAAACTTACATCCTGGTTAACTGCCAAAGATAATTTTTCTTACATTTATAATATAATCTTCACTGCAAATAAACTGGGAGGATATTCATCAAGATTGATGGGGTGCACACTTAAAAACAATGTGTTTCTAGCCTTGCTTCCGACCTTAAAAATAATACATTCATAAAATCTAAATAAAAATCATTGATTTCTTTTTGAATCACCCCTTTGTGGAGGGCCCTCCACTTGGGATCTCTGCTACCAGAGGGTAAAACATCACACCACATGTATCTGAGTGGCAGGTGTTGGTGGGGAAGTGGAAGTGTAGGAAACGCATAGGGAGGATTTCCGAGATGGCTCAGACTGTGGGGCACCGCGTCATGGGCTAGGGTCCGTGGCGTGGGGCCCAATGCCGAGCTCTGAACAGACAGGGGTCAGTTCGACTGCTAGCCCACCACACGCCTGAACTGCCTCAATCTTGCGTGAGGCGTGGGGGCCGAGCACCTCATCCCTCAGGCTGTGGATGGCTCAGGTCAGGAACTGGACGTTGACCGACGTCCACTTGGCCACCCAGCCAAGCGTCACCCAGCCCACTCCTCTGCCATCCAGGACTTCCCTTGCCCCTGGTCAGCCCAGCGTCCCAGGCCCTCTCCTCCTTCGGCCAGCAGAGGCCGCGCTGACGGAGGAAACTGTTCCTGAGCAGCAGCTCCCAGATGAGAGCTGCCACTCCTGCAGGGGACGTGCTCTGGCGCGAGCCAACCATGTCCCAGACTGTGGTCAGGTCCAAGGAAATGGCAAGATCCAAGGATTGGGCAGCTCCACGAACAGGAACTGCCCGCTGTGACAGAAGTTACGCACCTGATGGAAGAAATACATCATCAGGGCGCACCACATTGGAGAAGGCTCGATGTAAAGTTATCGCTGCAGGGTCTGAAGGTGGAAGGTCACTATTTGGGTGCGAAGGCACACCAGCACCTGACCCGCTCTCCTCAAGTGGGAGAGTCAGACCCACGGCAGTGACCCAGCATTGCCTCTTGTCCCAGAAGAGCTTGACGAGCTTTTTCTGGATGGTGGTGACAAAGCCAGGGTCAGGGGAGGGGGGAAGAGACCAAAGTGACCAGTTGGTACCACAACAGCACCCGCGCCCTATAGAACAACACTTGGCGCAGTCCTGTCCAACGTGCTTGGTTCCCAACTTGTGCCAATTCACTGGCCAGGATCCCTTAACGGGGGTAAAGACGGACTCCCAGGTAGAGGAGGTTAGTGGTTCTCCGCGTGCAGCACTGGAGCTCCTGCGGCAGGGGCTCCATCTGCCACGGACCAACCAGAAGTCCCGAACACTTGATCCAGTTGATCCTTGCAGAGGGCACTGCAGAGCAGGCCCCCTGGCACTGGTGCATCCTCCACAGGTCAGCTGGGTGTGTGAATGTGTAGGCCGAGAGAACCACCTGCAGACCCTGCCCATGCAGAGCCAAACCCAACAGCCGCTTATGTCAGAGGCACAGGAATGGCTCCACGCAGACAGAATAAAGCTAGCTGGACAAGGGCAGACCTGACACACTCCTCTCCCAAAGTGTAGCAGCACCATCAGGGACCCGTTAACCTTCACTAGGCACTCCACGGTGACGTACAGAAATCAGATCCGGGCAACAAAATGTGCACTCCTATTAACAAAGCCGAGAACCTAACAGGGTGAATAGCCAAGCTCTTTTCCCCAGGGTAGGGGAGTCCAAAACTGAAGGGGCATAGATTTTAAGGCGAGGGGGGAAAGATTTAAAAGGGACCTCAGGGGCAACTTTTTCACGCAGATGGTAATGCATGTATGGAATGGGCTGAGGAAGTGGAGGAGGCTGGTACAATTACAACATTTAAGAGGCATCTTGATGGGTACATGAATAGGAAGAGTTTACAGGGATATGAACCTGGATTAATTTAGGATATCTGGTTGGCACAGATGCCTTGGACTGAAGGGTATGTTTCCATGTGTATGACTCTATAACTAGACAGTCTGTGCCAATGCTTCCCAAGGCAGTCTCAAGGGAGCGTTTTCAAATTTGACATTAGACGAGGGCCCGACATACTGGTTCAGGTGCGTGTCTAAGGAGGACAGATTATCAGATTTCCCCATCCTGCCCAAGGTCCCAATGTGTTTTACATACAATAAGGAACTTTAGAATGCTGCTGTACCTGTTCTTGCACATAGCATTGAGGGAGATTTTTTTCAAATAACATAGAAAATCCCTCATTTAGCAAGCAGTAGAATTGAGTTATGTTAAGTTAGAAAAGAGTTGTGAGAAGTTAAACAGTCAGGAACTTGTATTAAACTTAGATAGCGCCACACTTGGAACACAGTTCATGGGTTTTGGTCTCTAAAGGATTTGAGGCATTGGAGCACATGCAAAGAGATTTATAAAAACTAAACCAGAACTGAAAGGTTATATCCACCAAAGATGATGTCAATACTAGTTCTTTTCTCTAGGAAGTGTTCAGTTCGGGATTGACCTTGTAGAGTTCTTTAAAACAACAAAGGGCTTGGTAAGGTAGATGTCGCAATGTTTCAACTCGGGGTGGGACAGGGATAGCCCAGAACTTGGGGTCATCAAAATAAGATGGTCGCGAAGAAGTCTAATGGAAGATTCCGGAGAAGTGCCTTTGCTGGTGAGATGGTGTAACTGACTATCACAGGGAATGGTTGGGATGAATAGCAGTGATACATTTAAGGAAAAGCTAGACAAATGTCTGATACAGCATGGAAATAGACCCTTCGGTCCAACCAGTCCATGCCAACCATAATCCCAGACTAAACTGGTCCCATCTGCCTGCGCTTGGCCTATTTCCCTCCAAACATTTCTTATACATATACTTATCTAAACGTCTTTTAAATGTTGTGACTTTACCTGCATCCACCACTTCTCTTGAAGTCCATTCCATACACAAACCACTCTCTGTGTTAAAAAAAAAATGCACCTCGTGTCCTTTTTAAATCTTTCTTCTCTCATCTTAAAAAATGCCCCCCAGTCTTGAAATCTCCCACCCTAGAGAAAAGACACCTGCTATTCACCTTATCTATGTCCCTCATGATTTTATAAACCTCTATAAAAAGTCACCTCTCAAATGTCCTACTCTCCAGTGAAAAAAATCCCAGCCTTTCTTTATAACTCAAACCCTCCATTCCTGGCAACATCCACAAACAGCAGGAACTGGGCCGAATGACTTGAACCTGTGCTGTAAGTTCTATGTAATTCCGTATGGTGCATTTCCAGCATTGATTCAGGCTGGGATCTTGGTCTTCTTCAAATAACATCATTCAATCGTCTACATTCTTGCAACAATAAGTCAGCCCTGATAATAAGTGCTTCAGAAGTGCACAGGAATTTAATGGACCCCATGTCAACAAAGTAATGGCTAACACTTGGTCACAAGAGGGGTTTCAAAGAATATCTGAAAGGAGGAGAAGATGCTCCTGGATCAGATAGACAGGGCGACCGCTCAATGCTGGAACTGAACAAATGACAATGTAGCACTTCCTCAGTCAGCCAAAGTGAGATGTCCTTGTTGTGGAGTAGAGTTTGAGTACACAACGTTGTATCTCAGAGCAACAGGATGAGCCAGGCAGTGGTTCTGGGTCTTTCTCATGTGGGTCACTGTTGCAAAGACCGAGATCATAGAATCCCTATAGTATGGAAGCAGGCCATTCGGCCCATCGAGCGCACACCAACCCTCGTAAGAGCATCCCACTCAGTCCTGTATCCCCACATTTTCCATGGCCAATCCACCTAAATTGCACATCATTGAACCATGAGAGGACACAGAGAGAATGTGCAAACTCCACACAGACAGTTGCCCCAGGGTGGAATCAAACCCCAGTTCCTGGCGCTGTGAGGCAGCAGTGCTAACCACTGAGCCATCCCAAGAAGATAAGGAGAATTCCTTTAGCTCTCAGAGGGTCACTTATCTTTGGAACTTGCTTGCTCAAAAGGTGGTGGAAGCAGAGTCCTTGAATGTGTTTACGTGAGGAGTTGGGAGTTGCATGCTAAGCAAAGTGGGGTAGGTTGGAGTCACACTCATACGGGTCCGCAGCACGGAAAAAGGCCCTTCGAGTTTGTGCCAGTCAAAAACAAGCACCTAACTATTCATAGAAACAAGGAACAGTAGTAGGCCATTCAGCCCTTCAAACCTGCTCCATCATTCAATATGATCAATTCAATTCCCTGTTCTATATCCTTTGATGCCTATAGCTCCAAGGACTATTAGAACTAATTCTAATCCCATTTTCCAGCCCTTGGCCCATTAGCCTTTATATGCCTTGCCATCGTGAAGTATACATCCAAATACTTCTTCAATGTTATAACAGTTTCTGCCTTTACCACCCTTACAGGCAGTGAGTTCCAGATGCCCGCCCCCTCCAGGTATGAAAATAAATCCTCACATTCCTTCTAAATCTCCTGCCCCTTCACTTAAATTGATGCCTCCCCCGGGGTAATCTGATCAGCCATGATAGTATCGAATGCTGGAACAGGCTGAAAGGGCCGAGTGGTCTTTGTATGTATTACATAACCTGTGTTCGTCATGTTCATTCCCCAGCTGTTGATTGGCAACGACAGAAATTTAAAGACGAGGATAGTCGACTAATAGCCTGGTAAGACAGGAGCATGAAGAGTTACTCACTGCAACTTGTCCAGTGCAGGTGTGGCTTTGCAGTGGGTTTTCTGGAAAAGGAGCAGACCAGAACCATAGACAGGAAGCCAGAGAACGTGGGCAGGCTATAACATGAAGAGGGAGTATCTGCAAGGGAGGCAGAAATTCAGCAGGCAGTGAGGGGGAGAAACCGTTTCAACATTAGGCAAGGCCTGGAAAGCATGTGGGAGTGGAAGGAACACAGAGGAAGCAGTACGGGGCAGGAGAGAGGATTGTATAGCTGCATTGATAGGTCTGCACAAGAACAGCTGCATTATATTTTTGTCCAAACCAAGCTGGAGAAAACAAAACTAAACCATTGCAAGTGTGTTATAAAGGGAGAACTCTCTTTCTCTCTCCCTCGTTCTCTCTCACTCTCCATAAATCATCGCTGAGCAGGGCTGTGGAGAATTACTTTATTGCACAGTCTTTGCAGGCGTTCTGCTACAAATCATACCAAAGTCTCTAGTTCCTCAGGAGGCTAAGGAAATTTGACATGTCCACAAGGACTCGTCCCAATTTTTATAGATGCAACACACAGAAAGCATCCAGATAGGATGCATCACAGGGTGGTACGGTAACTGGTCTGCCCGAGACCACAAGAAATTACAGAGAGTTGTGAACACAGCCCCATCCATCTCGCAAACCAGCCTTCATCGCCGTCTACACTTCCCGCTATCTCAGGAAAGCAGCCAATATAATCAAAGACCCCTTCCACCCCAGTTATACTCTCTTCCATCGGGCAGGAGATACAAAAGTTTGAAAACACGTACCAACAAATTCAGGAATAGCTTCTTCCCCGCTGTTATCAGATTTATGAACGGACCTCTCATATATTAGATCTTTCTCTGCACCTTCTCTGTAGCTGTAACACTACATTCTGCTTTCTGTTCTATTACGCTGATGTACTTACGTAAGGTATGATTTGTCTGGTTGGCATGCAAAACAGCATTTTTCACTGTATTTTGGGACATGTGACAATAATAAATTAAACCAAGCCAATCCCACATCAGACTGGATTCAAACTGCTGCCAGATCCCTAGATTCCCAAGGACTAGCTAGAACTGGCATTGTTCCTGGGGATGGGGAAACATGTCATCAGCTTGGGGTGAGGGGAGGGGGAGGGAGTTAAAAAAAAACACTTGGAAACAAAGGGTTAAAAGATTTGCGCTGATCAAAATGGAAGGAGACCGAGATGATTTCCTTCAAAACTACAAAATTCTTACAGGGCATGACAGGGAAGATGTGGGAAGAAGGTTTCTACACCCCATCCCGGGTTTGCAGGGAAGGTCCAGAACCAGGAGAGGGGCGACACAGTCTTGGAATCAGGGTCAGGTCAATTTGGACTGAGATAAGGAAGAGTGTCCTCCTTCAGAAGGTAGCGGATCTTAAAAGGAGATGCAGTAATGTCACTTAGACCAGCAATCCAGAGCCTCTGGCTGCATGTCCTGGGGACAATGGGTTTGAATCCCACCACGGTGAAAATTTGGAATTCCCAGAGATGGCTGTGGACATTCAGTAGCTGAGAGTGTTCAAGACTGAGATCAATGGGTTTCCACATATGAATAGCATCAGGGATAGGAGGATAGCATGTGGAAATAGAAGATTAGACATGGTCTCATTGAGCGATAGAGCAGGCTTGAAAGGCCAAACAGTCTAATCCAGCTCCCTGTTTCTTACAATCTTTCACAACTTTAGAACATCCCAAGTATGTGATAGGCCACAAAGTATGTGTGCGTGAGAGAGAGAGACAGAGAGAGACAGACAGACAGACAGACACAGGAGATAACCTGTTGGGCTGAAGGGCCTTTTCCTCTTATGTACTGTTTGAACTTCGCAGGTTAATGACCTTCCATCAGGTGTAGTAAAAGTTCGCAACACAACAGCTTTGGGCCAGATATGAAGGGAGGGGAAGGACTGTGATAAGGTGGAAGGCAGGATTGGTTAAATGGCTATAAAGGGATGACAGGTCGAGGCCAAAAAGCTCAAATTAGTGGCTCAAGTAAAGAAACTAGAGAAACACAAGCTTCAACACTTCAGAGTTCTAAGCAGGAAGTACACCTGAAAATCTGTCCTTTGTGATACAGAGTTCCAGTATTTTCCTTCTGAATTCCCTGCTTTAAGTCACCAATTGAGCAATTAGGTTGACCCAAAATGATTTGCTTATCTAAATGCGGGACATTTGCGCAATTTGTCTGATAAATGACACGCAACCCAACAAGTCTAAGCAATTAAATCCTCAGCTGTCCTGACAGTACAGGGGAGGATATGCCATTTTAAACAAGAATCTTTATACATTTTCTGGTTCTTGTTTCAGTGTAAGTGAGGCCCCTTGATCACTGGCAGTTCGCAGTATGCTATGTGGAGGCAAATTGAAGTCACTATTTAGGTGGGAGATGATGATGTTACAATAATTTTTTTTTCTTTATTCATTCACGGGATGAGGGCGTCGCAGGCTAGGCAGTATTTATTGCCCATCCCTAATTGCCCAGAGGGCAGTTAAGCGACAACCACATTGCTGTGGGTCTGGAGTCACGTGTAGGGCAGAGCAGGTAAGGATGGCAGTTTCCTTCCCTAAAGGACATCAGTGAACCAGATGGGTTTTTCCAACGATTAACAATGGGTTCACAGACTCTTTATTAGACTTTAATTCCAGATATTTATTGTTTTCAAATTCTACCATCTGCCGTGGCAGAATTTGAACCCAGATCCCCAGAACATTATCTGGGTCTCTGGATTAATAGTCCAGCGATAATACCACTAGGTCACTGCCTCCCCTATCATTGTCACTGAATTAATAATTCAAAGCCCCAGGTTAATGCTCTGTGGGTTCAAATCCCACCATACCATTTGTTGAGATTTTATAAGCGTCGTCTTGAGGTTGTACAGGACATTGGTGAGGCTTCTTCTGGCATACTGTGTTCAGTTCTGGTCTCCCTGATATGGGAAGGATATTATTAATCCGGAGAGGGTTCAGAAGAGATTTACCACGATGTTGCAGGGGATGGAGGGTTTGAGTTATAAGCAGAGGCTCGACAGGCTGGGACTTTTTCTCTCTGGAGCTTAGGAGTGTTAAGGGGGTGACCTTAAAGATGTTTATAAAATCATGAGGGGCATAGATAAGGTGAATGGCAGGTGTCTTTTCCCTAGGGTGAGGGATTTCAAGACTCGGGGAGCGTATTTTTAAAGTGAGAGAAGAAAGGTTTAAAAAAGACACAAAGGGCAATTCTTTTTCTTTCACAGAGTGATTCATGAATGCAATGAACTTCCAGAGGAAGTGGTGGATGTGGGTACAGTTTCAATGTTTAAAAGATATTTAGATAAGTACATGAATAAGAAACGTTTAGATTTATATCCAAGTGTAGGCAAGTGGCACTAACTTTAGTTGGGATTATGGTTGGCATGGACTCGTTGGACCAGTGTCTGTTCTTCTGCTGTATGACTATGATTCTATGACAAATCTGGGATATGAAATTAGTCTCAGTAATGGTGTCCATGAAAATGACAAAAACCCAAAAGAACTGTGGATGTTGGAAATCAGAAACAAAAACAGAAAATGCTGGAAAAGCTCAGTGGGTCCGGCAGCATCTGTGGAGAGAAATCAGAGTTAACGTTTCAGGTCCAGAAACATTAACTCTGATTTCTCTCCACTGATGCTGCCAGACTTGCTGAGATTTTCTAGCAATTTCTGTTTTTGCTCACTGTAATTATCACTGGTTCATTAATGCCTGGCAGAAATCTGCTGTCCTCATCCGGTCTGGCCTACGTGTGACTCCAGACCCACAGCAACATGGCTTATTCTCAACTACCCTTCAAAACGGCCTGAGCAAACCACTCAGTTCAAGAACAATTCATGATGGGCAACAATTACTGGTTCTGCCTGCGACACACATATCCCAGCAAAAGGACAAATAAAATAAATCAACAGCCACACCAGAAATAACGGTGTATTTGCGGCATTTTACTTCATTGTAAGCTTTCAATGCTGCAATGCAAAGGGAGATAGGCTAGTGTTATAACATAAGAACATAAGAAATAGGAGCAGGAATGGGCCATCTGGCCTCTTGAGCCTGCTCCACCATTCAATTAGATCATGGCTAATCTTTTCATGGACTCAGCTCCAATTACCTGCCCGCTCACCATAGCCTTTAATTACTTTACTGATCAAAAATCTATCTTTGTCTTAAAAACATTCAACGTGTAGCCTCAATTGCTTCACTGGGCAGGGAATTCCACCGATGCACAACCCTTTGGGTGAAGAAGTTCCTCCTCAACTCAGTCCTCAATCTGCTCCCCACTTATTTTGAGGCTATGTCTCCCCTAGTTCTGGTTTCACCCACCAGTGGAAACATCGTCCCTGCTTCTATCTTATCTATTCCCTTCGTAATCTTATATGTTTCGATAACATTCCCCCTCATTCTTCTAAAGTCCAATCAGTACAGTCCCAGTCTACTCAATCTCTCTTCATAAGCCACCATAACCCCAGCTGCTGGAATCATAGAAATTTCATAGAATCCCTACAGTGTGGACACAGGCCCTTCGACCCATCCCCTCATAACCCACCTAATCTCCACATCGCTGAACACTACAGGCAATTTAGCACGGCCAATCCAACCTAACCTGCACATCTTCGGACTGTGGGAGGAAACCGGAGCACCCGGAGGAAACCCACGCAGACATTGGGAGAATGTGCAAACTCCACCCAGACAGTAACCCAAAGGTGGAATCGAACCTGGGTCCCTGGCGCTGTGAGGCAGCAGTGCTAACCACTGAGCCACGATGTTCTCAATCACCTGCAGGACTAACCCTGCCACGTCTACGAAAGATGGTCACCAGGACAATGGGAAGATTTTTATGAACTTGCCTTTGCCAAATCTTTCAGAGTTTGCAAGTAGTGATTTGGTGCTGTGCTGGTCATTCGATATCAGGGAATGGAGAACGGTGCTGGGTGAAAAATATACAAATGGCCAGAGACAGAGAAAGAATGGGGAACAGGGTAAAAAGACAGAGAGAGAGACAGAGAGAAAGAGAGAGAAGAGAGAGATAGGAGAATGGAGAGAGAAAATGAAAGAGAATTGGGGAATGTGTTTGTCTTTGGAGTAAAGTCATTGCAATGTAGGAGGCTGTTCAGCCCATCACAACCATGCCCACAAACTCAGAGAAATCCAGTCAGTGCTTAATGCCATTCCTCAAGTTCCCTTTGAAATCCTGAATGGTCTCCATTTTCACCACCCTCAGGCAGTGTGTTCCATGTCATTATCACTCACTGAGTACAAAGATGTTTCTCTTTGCATTCTACCACTGGTCTCCTCTTGGCCAAAATCTTTAAAGCTGTGACCCTCCCCTCATCCTTGTAAACGTCAGCTTATGGGAGCAGCCTCTCTATGTCCACTGGACCGAATCCTCTCAATCTCCTGTGCCCGGAGGAGAACGTAATCCTGGAGCTAAACACACTCAGCCGTGTGACTATTTCAGTTATTCTCAGCTGCACTCTCTCAAGGAGCCTCACATCCTTCCTGTTTGTGTGGTCACTGCAGCAGAACATAATATTGTAGCTGGAGCTCATCGAGAGCTTTATAGAAACGTTCAGTATAACCTCTTTAGATCCCTGAAGCTTTCCTAAACATTCTTTCAGTATGTCCTGTCACCTTCAAAGATTTATCCCTCACATACTTCCGAAGTGTGTCATTAAGGCTTTATTACTCATCCCTATTCCTCCTGTCAAAATACAAATCAACATCTTGGCAGTTACCGCTGACCAGAAACTGAACAGGACCAGCTATATACAGACAGCGGCTACAAGAACAGCTCAGAGGTTAGGAATCCTGTAGTGAGTAACTCACCCCCTGACTCCCCACACCCTGTGTACCATCTACAACACACAAGTCAGGAGTGTGATGGAATACTCCCCACTTGCCTGGATGGGTGTAGCTCCAACAACGCTCAAGGAGGTCAACACCATCCAGGACAAAGCAGCCCGCTTGACTGGCACCACATCCACAAGCATGCACTCCCTCCACCACTGACGCTCAGTAGCAGCAGTGTGTACTTTCTACAAAATGCATTGCAGAAGTTCAAAGATCCTTAGACAACACCTTCCAAACCCATGACCACTTCTATCTAGAAGGACAAGGCCATCAGACACATAGGACCACCACTCCCTCTAAGTTCCCCTCCAAACTACTCACCATCTTGATGCGGAAATATATCGCTGTTCCTTCGCTGTCGCTGGGTCAGAATCCTGGAATTCCCTCCCTAATAGCATTGTGGGCCAACCTACAGCACATGGATTGAGTGGTTCAAAAGAGCAGCTAACCACCTTCTCAAGGGCCAACTAGGGATGGGCAATAAATAGTTCAGCTGGGGATGCCCATGTCCCTAATTAAGAAAAGAATTCTCTGCATTAAGTTCCACCTGCTACTTTGCTGCCTATTCTGCCGGCTATCCAGTTTCCGTTACAATAAAGTCGTAATATCCTGACTGTTTGCAATAACTCAGATTTTTGCGTCATTGACACGTGGGAATTTTACTCATTAAACATCCAAGTTATTTATACACAATGAAAGAAACTGTGGTTATCTCACGCATCCTGCGAGAACAGCCCCATCTCTGAAATTCCCAACCATTGCCCACAACACACTGCTCTGCCTTCAAGAAAGTGTTTTTACATCCAGAGTGACACTACATTTGGGGCAGGGGTAGGTGAACGAGTGAGGGGGGAATGTGGAGGGGGAGCAGGAAGAGACAGCGAGAGTGTGGGGGGAAAACGGCGAGAGATAGAGAGAGGGGTTGGGGGGCAAACAGGGAGGGAGAGAGAGACAAAGAGAGAGAGAGAGACAGGAGTGGGGGGAAACAGGGAGAGAGAGAGAGACAGAGGGGTGATAGGGGAAATGGGGAGAGAGACAGACAGAGAGAGAGAAAGGGAGGACGGCGAGTGGAGGGGGGAGGACGGCGAGTGGAG
>NC_063368.1:17687935-17711393 GCF_021869965.1 Rhincodon typus
GGAATGGGGAGGGGGAAAATAGAGGGAATGGGGAGGGGGAAAATAGAGGGAATGGGGAGGGGAGAGCAAGGGGAACGGTGGACCAGGGAGGCGGAGGGAGAAAAAGAGAAAGTGGGGGAGGAGAGAAAGAGAAAGTGGGGGAAGACAGAAAGAATTGGCGTCGGAAGCCGGAGGAAATTGGGGAGAGAGAAACAAAAAAAGACAGAAAAATGGGAGTAAAAAGGGACCCGGGTGGAAAGCGAAAAAGCCGAGAGGGCCCTGGAGGGAGGGAAACTGAGCTCAGATTGCGGGTTATTTTTATCCCTTTACAGCAAACACAAAAGGAATAATCTCTAGGGAACACACCCAGGCAACAGGGGACTCACCTGGGAACACACAGTTCCAAATGTTTGAGCACTGTTTTCTTTCTTCGGAAATAATTGGCAAAGTTTCCCTAAGTTGCTAGAGAGGGCAGGAAAGAGAAGTTGCAAACTCCCGCAGCTCCGCTCCAAACTTCTAAAACTTTCAGCTTGGTCTTACAATGAAACTGACAGAGAGTGAGGGAAAAGGCAGCCGGCTCTCTTCCGGGTTCTGGTTTTAAAGGGATCTGGAAACTGTTTAATGTCGACAGACTGTAAACAAATCCCATACAGTACCAAAGTAGTTATGCGTCTGGCGTGGAAACTGAAGTCCCAATCCCACCGTGGAATTAATAAAACAAAAGAACTGTGGATACTGAAGATCTGAAACACATTGCAGAAATTGCTGGAGAAACTCAGCAGGTCTGGCAGCGCAGAGAAAGCAAAGTTACCATTTCGAGTCCAGTGACCCTTCATCACAACCATCGTGGAAGTGAAATTGTTGCCGGGAACACAGGAACAAGAGTAGGCCATTCAGCCCCTCGAGCCTGTTCTACCACGCAGTGAGATCATGGCTGATCTGTGCCCTAACTCCAATTAGCTACCTAATCACGTTAGCTGATCAAAAAAAAAATCAATCTCCAATTTAAAACTAACAACTGATCCAGCATCCGCTGCCATTTGTGGAAGAGAATTCCAGACCTCTCCCACCCTTTCTGTGTAGAAATGTTTCCTAACATCTCTCCTGAACGGTCTGACCTTAATTCTCAGACTGTGCCCTTAGAATCCCCAACCAGTGGAAATAGTTTATCTTCATCTATCCTGTCTTTTCCGGTTAATATCTTGAAGAGCTTGATCAGGTCACCCCTTAACTTTTTAAATTTCCAGAGAAATCAGGCCTAATTTGCAAAATCAAGTAGGGCAGGGTTTAAGTCCCACCTGCTCCAGAGGTGTGTAATAATATTGGGGGAAGCACAGTGGCTCGGTGGTTAGCACTGCTGCCTCACAGCACCAAGGACCTGGGTTTGATTCCACCCTCGGGTGACTGTCTGTGTGGAATTTACACATTCTCCCCGTGTCTGCTTGGGTTTCCTCCAGTTTCCTCCCACAGTCCAAAGATGTGCAGGCTAGGTGGATTGGCCATGGGAAATTGCCCCATAGTATCCAGGGATGTGTAGATTAGGTGAGTTATAGGGGGATAGGTCTGGGTGGGATGCTCTGAGGATCAGTGTGGACTTGTTGGGCCGAAGGGCCTGTTTCCACACTGTAGGGATTCTATGATCTATGATAATCCTTGAGGTTCATGCATCATTCTTGTAAACTTAAATTGGCTACTCACTCCAATCTATCCTTCCTGTGCTGTGATGCTCAGATCTGCTCACTGTACTCTAAGTAGGGTCTAACTAGGGGTTTGTATAGTTGCAGCATAATGTCTGTGTTCTTGTACTCCAGTCCTCTGGATATAAAAGCCAGAATTCCTTTTGCTTTCTTGATGATTTTCTGCAGCTGTTCCTGGTATTTGAAAGGTCTATGCACCTAGAGACCCTTTTGGATATCCATTGTATTTGACTTCATACCTCTTTCATCCCCTACCCACCTCCCTTTATCTATAACCACCTTCAGCCCCTGCACACCTCCCTATCTCAGTAACCTCCTCTAGGCTGTACAGGCCTCCCTATCTCTGTAACCTCCTACAGCCACTACATGCCTCCCTATCTCTGTAACCTCCTCCAGCACCTGTAACACTCTATATCTCTGTAACCTCCTCTAACCCCTATAACCTTCTATATGTCTTTAAACTCCTCAAGCTCCTATAACTGACTATATCGCTGTAACCTTTTCCAACCCCTATAACCCTCCCATTCGCTGTCACCTTCTCCAGCCCCTGTAACCCTTTATATCTCTGTAAACTCTTCCAGTCCCTCAACACCTCCCTATCTCTGTGACTTCCTCCAGGCCCTATAACCCTCTAGATTTCTGTAACCTCCTCCAGCCCCTATAATGCTCTATATCGCTGTAACCTCCCCCAGCCCCTATAACCCTCTATATCACTGAAACCTCCTCCAGCCCCTATAATGCCCTATATTGCTGTAACCACCTTCAGCCCCTATAACCCTCTATATCACTGTACCCTCCTTCTATCCCTACAACTGTTGAGATCTTTGTACTTCTCTAATTCTGGCTTCTTCTATGTTCCGGGTTTTTCCCTTCCCTGTTAGTGGTGGTGCCTTCAGCTGCCTTAAGGTATTGTGAGTCTGGATTAGGGAAATCCAGAGGCAGAGATTGATTATTTTTAATGTCAAAGATATACATTGTTTGTTAAAACGATATCCCATATACACCTAGTCACAAATGCAGTTCAGTTCTGTGCAGTAGCATATCAGGAAAACAAACAAGCTCTATCCACACAAACCGAAGGCATCTCTTACTTGAACCAGACTTTATTTGCATGCATTTGAGGCACCAGGAGGATCCAATAACTGAATGGACTCCATTTAACTTTGGCCAAAGAGACCTTAGATATTGGCCCTTCCCCACTGCACCATGGTAGCAGCTGCTCCAAGCTTTAGTGCACCCCTCAGCACGGAGTCCCGGACCTCGAAATATGTCAGTCTGCAACACTCAGGGTCGGGGTCAACTCCTTGTTCTGGAAGATAACAAGGGCAGACCTAAGAGTGTCTTTCACTGAGTTGATGACCTTCTAGGTGCAGTTGCTGTTTGTTTCGGTACCACAGATTGATGAGCTGGGGACGCAGGTTCATAATCCTACCCAGGCAGCTGTTGCAATTTGAGGAAAGTTAATGGATCTCCTTGTAAAAGCCAGTCTCAGTAACAGGGACTGGATAATGTTTGCAGCAAAGACCCATGTATATTCAGGGAAGGAAATCTGCTGTCCTTACATGGTCTGGCCTCTTTATGCCCATAGAGTCCTTAGCTCTTAATTGCCCTCTGAAATGGCCAAGTGGGCTATCAGGGATGTGCACCAATTGCTGAACTTGCCAGCAATGCTCACATCCAGTGGAACCATTTATAAAATCCTAGGTTTTAAATTCCCTCTCTACGCCTCTCTCTCCTCCTTTAAGACTCACCTCTTTGACCAGGATTTTAGTCAACAATCATCTAATATCACCCAATGTGACTCAATGTCAAATTCTGTTTGGTTATTAATCTTGGGAAACACCTTGGGACATCTTACTCCATTAAAGGTGCTATGTAAATGCAAGTTGGTGTTTGATGTTTGTCAAAAAACAGAGGGCAGGGTTGACTTCAAATGTCTCTCATGAAGTAAACCCACTCAGTCTCTTCTTTGTTTCAATCTTCAATATTTTACATTTGGCACAAACATAGGAAACCTTTGTTGGCTGTGCTGAGTGATGGAGAGGAACTCCTGATCTACCCACTAGTATTAGAAATTCCTTAGACTGCACCTTCCAAACCCACGACCACTGCCATCTAGAAGGACAAGGGCAGCAGATACATGGGAACACCACCTGCAAGTTCCCCTCCAAGCCAGGATGGCATGGTGGCTCAGTGGTTAGCACTGCTACCTCACGGTGCCAGGGACCTGGGTTCAATTCTCCCCACAGATAACTGTCTGTGTCTGTGTGAGTTTCCTCCGGGTGCTCCGGTTTCCTCCCCAGTCCAATGATGTGCAGGTTTAGGTGGATTGGCAATGGGAAATGCAGGGTTACAGGGATGGGGTGGGTCTGGGTTGGATGCTCTTTGAAGGGTCAGGTGTGGACTCGATGGGCCAAATGGCCTGCTCTAATCCACACTGTAGGGATTCTATGGAGAATCACAAACCGTCCTGACTTGGAAATATATCGCCGTTCCTTCAGTGTCGCTGAGTCAGAATCCTGGAATTCCCTGCCCTAAGGGCATTGTGGGTTACCTACACTCCAAAGGGCTGCAGTGGTTCAGGAAGGTGGCTCTAGTCCACCCTCTCAAGGGTCAATTAGGGACAGATGATGAACGCTGGCCAGTGACACCCACGCCCCATGAACAAACACGTTTAAACAATACACATTTCTGCCACAAGTGGGTGCTAGATTCCTGGTTCTGAACCATTATGTGAGGCATTGACATTGATAGGATGACAGTCCACCTCTTCACGTTGGGAATTCAGTGTTTGTGTATGGTTGTGAATAATCCCACAGGCTATTCTGTCCTTCCACACAACTGGCAGAGAACAAGCAGCTGGAATAATGACATTCACAAGATTGTCCTTGTCATAGACTCATACAGGACAGAAGAGGCCCTTTGGCCCTTTGAGTCTGTACTACCAAAAATGCACCACTACCTATATTAACCCCACCTTCCAGCACTAGGCCCGTAGCCTTGAATGTTATGACATTTTCTGTGCTAATCCAAGCGCTTAAGGTTGTAACATTTCCCACCTTAACTCCCCTCCCAGGCAGTGCATTCCTGACCCCCACCACTGTCTCGGTAAAAAAGATTTTCCTCAAATACCCTCTATTCCTCCTGCCTTTCACTTTAAAATGATGCCCCCTTCTTATTGACCCTTTGACTAAAGGGAATAGCTGCTGCGTCTCCAGCCATCCCTAATGGTTTAATTTTTCGTGCTTGTCTGTATCTGTGGTGGTCATTACTGTCTGTGCCCTGTCTTCATTCTTATCGATTTATTTGATGGTTTGAATCCTGGTACACGTTGCCTGCTCCAGCGTTACCCCATAAATAATCTGCTGCTCACAGCTGAGGTTACAGAGAAGGACTCTCTTTCTCAACCTTTCCCATCACCTGAGGCGTGACGACCCTCAGGTTAAACCACCACCAGTCACCTCTTTCTCTCTAATAAGGTTTGGCAAGACTATGGCAACTTTACCTTTTATTAAAGGGAACGAGACAAAATCCTGGGACCGTAAGATGAAGGAGCAGAAGTAGGCCATTCAGCCCAACGAGTCTGCTTAGCCTTATGATGAGCCATGTCTGATCTGATAATCCCCAGCTTCACTTTCCTGCCTTTTCCCCATAACCCTTGATTCCCTTCCTGGTTAAATATCTGTCTCTCAGCCTTGAATATACTTAATGTCCCAGCCTCGACAGGCCTCTGCGGTAAAGAATTCCACAGATTCACTACCCCTCCGAGAGAAGAAATTCCTCCTCGACTCAATGTCAAATTCTGTTTGGTTATTAATCTTGGGAAACACCTTGGGACATCTTACTCCATTAAAGGTCTTAAATGGGCGACCCCTTATGCTGAGATGATGCCTCTGGTCCTAGACTCTCCCAAAAGGAGTAACAGCATCTCCACATTGACCCTGTCAAACCCCGTAAGAATGTGTTATTTCAATAAGGTCTCCTTACATTACGAGTATGGGCCGAATCTAATCGACTTCTTCTCATAAGATTGTTCCTCCATATCTGAATCAGTTAGGGCAGCTGGAACACAATTGGTTGCTGCTAACCTGCGACTGTGCAGAATTGTAGGTAACCTGTGACCTGCTGAAAACTGGATTTGCCGAAGGGAATTTGAGAGGGATTTCCTCAAATGTTTTCCTTAAGAGAGGTGAGGGTACAATTTTCGGGAAAGAATGAACAGCCTCCTTTCTTGAAGAGAGAGAGAAAGTTGAGGGATCTCCAGATGGAGGTCTTTAAAGATATGAAGGATTCAGCAGACCAGGCAGGAAGGGATCCTCTCCACTTGCGGGCCAAACTCAACTCAAACTAGACACTGAGGCAAAGAAAAGAGAAATCACGAAAGGCGACCAAAACTTGGTCAAAAAGATTTTAATGAGTGTCTTAAAAGGGAGGCGCAAAAGACAGAGGTGAACGGGTTTAGGGAGAGAATTCTCAATTGCATAAAGCACTGTCGGTGCTGTCAGTGCTAAACTGAACTTCACTGCAATAACATACAGACCTAACAGTATATTTCGGGGGCACTTTATTGAATGCAAACAGGCTAGGAGTGTTTGAGGTGCCATCAATGCAGGGGGAGGCAGGAGATGGGGGTGTTTCCTAAGTGCAGATGTGAGATGTGGGGGGTGCTTCGGGTGGGTGGCTGAAAGGGGCCTTGATGACTGGGACCCACCACCCTCTGGATCTTAGCTATCTAGATGAAGTGAGAGTGAAACCCCCATCTCCCTCTCAAGCTGACAGTGCAAGTTTGCTGAGTGTTCAGTTCTTAAGAATCTCCTGTTGTTGCTGCCAGCAAACCAGCCCCAGGCCCCAGCTTTCAGAGAGGGTGGGCAAGGTGCTGAAGGATTTCTTGCAGCATTTCTTTGTCCTATTTTTACTCCAGGTGTGTGAGGGAGATACTCCTGTCACCTCACACATGCTGTAATATCTCATTGTGGTCAACACACCCATCACGTTCAAGCATATTCCCACTCACACTTTCATGTACACAGTCTCACACCCTCTTGCACTCTCTCTCTCACACACACAACACACACACCCTTGTACTCTCTCATTACACACATACACACTTACACTCTCTCATTACACACACACACACTTACACTCTCTCATTACACACATACACCCACACACATACACTCTCTCATTACACACACTTACACTCTCACACACACACTTGCACTCTCCCATTACACACACACACACACACACACTCGTACTTTCACTACACACACACACTCATTCACATTCATACTCACACACTCGTTCACATTCACACTCACTCTCTCACACTCACTGTCAATCATATGCCCTCACACTCATGCACTTATTATACTCACACACAAATGCATTCACACTGTCTCACACACAGACACTTAATACTATCAGTTACATCAGTTTAGGACTGAACTGAGAAGGAATTTCTTCACCCAGAGGGTTGTTAATCTATGGAATTCCTTGCCCAGTGAAGTAGTTGACGCTACTTCAGTAAACGCTTTTAAAAAAAAGGTAGATTTTTTTTGAACAATAAAGGAATTAAGGGATACGGTGAGAATGCAGGTAAGTGGATCTCAGTCCACGAAAGGATCAGCCATGATCTTATTGAATGGCGGAGCAGGCTCGAAGGGCCAGACGGCCTACTCCTGCTCCTAGTTCTTGTGTTCTTGTGTTCTTGTGTGTACACACTGTTATACTGACTCATACATTTCCATGCAACTTCACACATCATTCACACCCACTGCACTCACTCAAATACAGATACCCACTCGCACATGGACTCAACTCATCATATTCAATCCTACACACACACACACACACACACACACAGTAACACACACATATATACATTATACGTGTCCCTTAGCCAGTAGTTTCCAGTGTGTAACATGTTACATGAGGAAGAAGGAACTTTGATTTATAGAGCTGAGTGAGACTGGAGTTTCACAGAATGGTGAAGGGAGTTAAACATTAACAGTTGCTGTGTGTACATTGCTATCCGACCTCTCAGGATTAATGGCCACAAGTTAGCGCTGGGAATGAGCTGAGGCTCCACACAATCAAATGGACACAGCCCTGGGAACCACTGAGAAAATCATACCCCTTTCATTATGTCACCAGTTATTTTTACTGCTAAAGTGAGGCTGCAAAATTGAACTCACAACTAGTCCTGTTCATCCATCATCCTCTGTGCTCACTGAGCTATCTATCTATGTATACCCCCCAACTTCTCTAACTCCTCCAGTCCCTATTCCCCTCTCTTATCTATGTAAACACCTCCAGCTCCTAAACCCCTCCCTTCCTCTGTAACCTCCTCCAGTCCCTACACCCCTCCTTATCTCTGTAACTTCCTCAGCCCCTACACCCCCTCCCTAACTCTGTAACCTCCTCAGCCCCTACACCCCTCCCTATTTCTGTAAGCTTCTCCAGCCCCTATCCCTCACTATCTCTTGCAGCCCCTATAACTCTCCGAGATCTCTGGCTGTGCTCTTTTCTAAACCAGGGAATGATACAGAAGATGTATATTCGGCCATTGTGTCCATGCTGGCTCAATTAAAGAAGTATAACATTTGTCTGCAGGTTCACTCCTCAGCACCCTGCAAACCCCTCCCCTTCAAGTATTTATCCAAAGCCCTTAATCAGCTTTCCCCGTGTTTCCAGGAAGGTGCATTAAGGTGACAACACCCACATAATGACTGTTATAAACTGAAGACAGATTTGTGATGATAAACTTGATGTAACGTTGTGGGACACCGTCATAGATTTGCGTGTCTCTCCCGAAATGGAATTATCAGTTAGCATGCCTGAAGATTGGAAATGTACTCATCTCAACTGCAGCACTATCCAAATGCAAGTTGTTGTTGTTACCTCTGGATCACCAACCCTATGGTTTCTCAGTGCCCCTGTTCCTGCGTGCGGTACAGAGAAGTTGTGGGTTGTTAGCACGAGAATTCTAAGTTGCGATAGGGAGGGATGGGGTGGGGTGGGGTGGTGAGCAGCGAAGGTGAGGAATCTCTCCAGGGGAAACAAAACGGGAAGTGTGCATTTCCATAGTCCCTTTCATGACCCAGAACATCCCATAATACTTAACAGTCAATGAAATACTTTCTGAATTGCTGTCTCTTGACTGATTTCTTTTAGGGAAGGAAACTGCCATCCTTATCTGATCTGGCCTACGTGTGACTCCAGGCCCACAGCAATGTGACTGACTCTTAGCTGCCCTTTGGGCAATTTGGGATGGGCAACAAACGCTGGCCTGACCAGAGACACCCTTATCCTGTGAATGAATTTTAAAACGTTGTGGGAAACGTGGCAGCCAATTTGTGCACAACAAGATCCGAGCTTGATAATGACCGGATGATCTAACCTTGTGATGTTGATAGAGGGATAAATGTAGGTACAAGGACAGTGGAGAGAACGCCCCTCCTGTTCTTTGACTCTTGCGCTTGGAGGATAGAGAAGACCTCAATTCTCCTCTGAAAGACAGCTCCTCTGACAATGCAGCTTTCCCACTGTACTACACTGGGAGGGCGAGATTTATGATCAGAGTGGAATCTCTTCTATATAAGGTAATGGTTCTGAAATGTTAATATTCAAGGCTGCATTAAGCTCTGTTGTGATTGGGATAGAGTCCTGCAACAAATTCTCCTGTCTAGGCCATACCTAAGAGTCAATCTAATTAGTAATGGCATAGGATTTACCACTTGGGAGTCTTTAATAAGAAGAGGCGTTCATCTTAACAACAAAATGTTGTTTATGGCATGATTACAATCGCTACAAGTTACAATGCCTGCTAGGTCTAATTATGCATAAAGCCTATCGGGAGCCAAGAGATGGTGTTTTCTGCTGAAATGTATTTTGTAACATTAACTGTTTCAGAAGCATTACCTTATACAACAGATCCCATTCAATCTGATGATGTCATGTGGACTTAGGTGGGGAAAAGTCAGAAAGTTTAGGATCTGTTGAGTGAAGATCTATTTGCTAGGAATCTTCATATTTTAGTAACAATGTGTATCTCACTCGTGAAGCTTGTTCTCAATTGCTAGCTTTCTACAAAGGAGAACTTGCTTTAGATAATAGCCTCTTCTCTTTAAGACTCACAAGTGTTCCTACAACCAAGGAGACTGATGGAAGTCTATAAAATTATGAGATGCTTAGATAGGTTTGACAGTCAGGATCTTTTTCCCAGAGTTGAAATGTCTAATACTAGGTGGCATTCATTTAATGTGAGAAGGGTAAAATTCAAAGGCGATGTGAAGGGCAAGTTTATTACACTGAGAGTGGTAGGAGTCTGGAACCCATTGCCAGGGGTGGTGATGTAGGCAGATATGATAGGGGACTTTAAGGGACTTTTAGATAAGCATATGAATAGCAAGGAATGATGGGATATGGATCAAGGGCAGGCAGAAGGGATTAGTTTAATTTGGCGTCATGTTTGGCACAACATTGGGGGCCGAAGAGCCCGTTCCTGTGCTGTACTGTTCTATGTTTTATGTTCTAACAAGTAGAGACATTTGACCCTGTCAAGGAAAGAGGGTGATGGCAGCAATCTACCTGGTAGTGGTTGGCATGGCAGCACATGCACTGAGGGCTTGAACTCTTAACCTTCTGTTTGAAGGCTGTAAGAAATAAATTGGGCCCAAAATGCGGCTCCAACTTTGAAGAAGTTTTGCAAATGAAAGGGTCACAGCCTGTGTATTAAAATGTTCGGAGTGCTGTAACTCCTGTCTTCAGCCTCTCTGCTCCTCGCATATCAGCAAGACTGAGTTACGTTTTGCCCTCACAGATTCCAGTGACCAGGGGGTCTGGATGTCTGTCCTTCACTCTTGAGGCAGCTGTAGTTAGTCTGCCCTTACTGTGCTGCATCTCTGTCTTGAATCTGTAGTTTCTGTAATTCCTGACAATTCTGGAATACATACAACTCTCTGTTTTAACTCTTCAAATCCTCTCTATTTAGTGAATGTTGATATCCGTGGTATACCATCGTCATGAACATACATATTCCCAATATGCCACCCATATCTGGTAGGGTGAAAGGTGTAATTACAACCAGCACACACTGATAATTAAGGGGCGTTGGTGTCTGAGAACGAAGGAAAGGATTTAGCACAAAGTTCCACAGAACAGATCTACAAAATCTAACCTGTTGGAGTGGGAAGGAAACCAGTTGAGTAAGAGGGAGGTTACGCTTCAATTAAACAAAACACTGAATATCTGGAGTCCTGTGCTCAGTACCCACCCCCTTACATAAGGAAGGATATATTCAAATGCATTGGAAGCTGTTCAGAGAAGGTTCACTGGACTAATACCTGGAATAAGTGGGCTGTGTTATGAGAAACGATTGGACAGACTGGGCTTGTTTCCATTGGAGTTTAGAGGTGTATGGGGGTGACTTCTATGTAACATATAAGATCCTGACAAGGTCAATATGGGGTGGCTGTTTCCTCTCATTGGGGGGGCATCTAAAACTGTTTAAAAATTGGGGCTCACCCTTTTGAAACGGGGTAGTCAGATTTATTTTCTTTCAGAGAGTTGTGAGCCTTTGGAAGCTGAGTCTATGAATATTTTGAAGGCAGAGCTGGAGAGATTGTTGCTCAGCAAGGGGTTGGGGAGTTGGGGGGTGAAAACTTGCCGGGGATGGGTGGGAATGCAGATTGGAGGTTACAATCAGATCAGCCATCAACTTATGAAGTAGTGGGAGCAGGCTCGAAGGACTGAATGACCTACTCCTGCTCTTTTGATTGAGTTGCAATGCTATAAGTGGTGGGGATAAGGTGGGGTTAAGATGGGGATAAGGTGGGATTGAATTGGGGTTAAGGTGGGGATAAGGTGGTCTTAAAATGGTGTTAAACTGGGGTTAAAGTGGTACTAAGGTGGGGTTAAGGTGGGGTTAAGGTGGGGATAAGGTGGGGTTAAGGTGGGGTTAAGGTATGGATAATGTGGGGTTAAACTGAGACTATGATGGTGTTAAAGTGGGTTTAACGCAGATTAGCCTTGGAGGGATCTACAAAACCTGGACAATGATTTTGAAATCCATGTTTTGGACTCATTGCTATCAGAGGAAAGTACTGTATTTTCCAATTTCTTTGTTCTACAATTTTTACCTAATATGAACAAAAGTGTGGAGTTTGTTCCTCTGTGTTTATTTGATATAAAATCACTATTCCTGAGGTAAGCCCAGAGGCAGATGAAGGCCAAACATTGAACCATCTAAATCAATTGGTTCTTCACTCTCCTTTCTTTTGACCAATGCATCTCAGAAGCTCCTGCCCCAGGCTCACTCAGTGTTGCAACCAGTCATCCCTGACCTTTAATGTCCAGCCCCCAGAGAGGTGACCTTTGTTGACAGGACCTGAATATTTCAGTGACTATCCAGTGTTATATGAGGTTAATGGTCCTGAAAGGGTTAATGTTGAAGCTTCTGTAAGCTCTGCCCAACCTGATGACATCATGCAGTCCATGGGTTAGGAGTGAGGGGTCCAGCACAAGGTCCTAGTGGAGACAAAGTATCAACACAGGCTCTTTATAGTCTCTATAACTATGGCAAACTGATCAATATTACTTTTACCTATTGCTGTCATGCCATAAACTACATCTTGTTGTTGAGACATGTGACTCTTCACTTTAAGACTCAATAGTGGTTTAATCCTCTACTAGTGGCTCAGTGGTTAGCACTGCTGCCTCACAGCGCCAGGGACCTGGGTTTGATTCCGGCCTCGGGTGACTGTCTGTGTGGAGTTTGCACATTCTCCCTGTGTCTGCATGGATTTGCTCCGGTTTCCTCCCACAGTCCAAAGATGTGCAGGTTAGGGTGGGATTGGATGTACTGAATTGCCCATAGTGCCCAGGGGTATGTAGGCTAGTTGGGCTAGACATGGGAAATGCAGGGTTACAGGGGTAGGAGCAAGATGCTCTTCAGAGGGTTGATGTGGACTCGATGGGCCAAATGGCCTGCTTCCATGCTGTAGTGATTCTACAATTCTATGACAGCGTTAATGAGATAGACTCATAGACTCAACGCATAAAAGTGGCAGTGTCCCTGGCTCATATCTCGATGTCCCCTTTCTAGTTCTCAACCCCAGATGCATAGAAGTGGAATGTGCTCTTAAACCTGTTTAATATGAAAGTGTTCTCCCTGGTTTAAGTGGGGCTCTTGTGGTGTAAGTGGTGGTGTCCCTAACTCTGAGCCATGAGACCCAAGTTCAAGTCCCCCCTGTTCCAGAGGTGTGTCATCACATCTTTAAACAGGTCATTTAGGGAGAAAATGGAAAGCAAATGAAGCATCTCCTTACCCAAGCCATTAGTTGTTCGTATGGGAAGATATGACATGCAGAATGACATTTGTCCCCATTTCCGAGGAAGGAAATTAAAAACATCACGACAGCCAATGTACTTTTCTTTTATAATTTTATTAAACATAGAATACATTTTTTATTTTAAAAAAATCTTTACAAAATAGAAATTTACAAAGTTACAACAGTTTGACCAAGTAATTTAATCCCCTCACATGGTGAATATATAATGGGATTTAGTTTTACCAGGTCGGGAAATTATCAGTATATGACTGAAAACTTTGTAGAGGGCTTCCAGTGGTCGGAGATAGTATTGATAGGTGAGCACCACACTTCCTGAGAAGGCAGTTAACATACTGTGTGTGTGTTTGGAACAGTGAATCTGGAGGGTCGCTCTCGTTACAATTGCTTGAACAGAGCACTTGCTGATTTTTTGCACATCGTAGGGAAAGCAGAGCTTTACACCATGTGGAATACAGTGCGTCCAGCCTTATCTGATTAGCCTGGAGAATTCATAGAATCCCTACAGTGTGGAAGCAGGGCCATTCAGCCCAATGTGCTCACACCAACCCTCCAAAGAGCATCCCAACCAGACCCACCCCATACCTGGCATTTCCCATGGCTAACCCACCCAGCCTGCACATCCCTGGGCACTATGGCCAATTTAGCTTTGCCAAGCCACCTAACCTGCACATCTTTGGACTGTGGGAGGAAACTGGATTACCCACAGGAAACCCGCAATGACAATGGGGAGAATGTGCAAACTCCACATAGAGAGTCACCTGAGGGTAGAATTGAACCAGGGTCCCTGGCACTGTGAGGCACCAATGCTAACCATTAAACCACCCCCATGCCACCATCCTACTCACTCTCTTTATTTCCTCCCTAACTTGTGGTGCTCCCCCACTCCAACAGAACTGGATGCAACACTCTAGTTAGGGATTAATCAGAATTTCAATGGATTAATTTAGTGGTTTTGTTGAAATGCGGAGAGCTGCCAACATTCCAAGTCTGCTGACCCTGAGTTGCAATTGGTGCAATATAAATGCAACTTTGATCTGGCCTCTTCTTGTGCCACTGATCAGAAGATTTTCTTTATTTTCCCAGAAGGTGATCCGAGTCGATCAAAATCTCTCCATGGGAATCTTGGGATTTCCCATTGACTGACTTCAGATTCCAGTCCCTAATGGAAACTCCAAGGGACTGGAATTCACGTTTAGCTGATCTCAGCTGTGGCAGTCAGCTGAGCTGCCAAAGTTAACCTAAACGTCTCTTCCACATCGCTGGACCCAGAGTGGATGTGTTGGCACAGCTCCCAAGTTAGACTGAACTGGTACATCTTGCTACAGGCCATTGACCAATTGAAAAGATGCCCAGTTTTGACAAAACAAAACAAGTTAGAAGTTTAAACAAATAACCCAAAATTATGCAATGCACCAACAGTGCATTAACTCATAAATCTACGAAGGCCACACCTATAATCTTTAAGGATAGTAATTTTTATAAAGTGTGTCCCATGATTTCACACCTCTTTCACCGGTCAACCCCCCTTTCCCATTGGTCTATTTTGCCTCCTGACCTTTTATTTTAAATTTAGATTTGAAATTCTCCTTCTAATGTTCAAATTCATCCTCGGCTTTCTCTGACTCTCCTCCATCTGCAGAATCTATTAGGATCTTTCTTTTCCCACAACACCGGCGTCCTGCACATTCTCTTCATCTCACGACTGGAGAGTGCAACAAGGACCTGAGCTATGGAATTCCCTCCCTAAACCTCTCCAACTGTGTCTCCTCCTCAAACCCCTGGACCAAATTTTTGTCATCCCTGCCAACCTCCTCCAATGCAGTCTGGTATTAAATTTTGTTTGCCAACTCTGCTACAGACCACCTTGGAATGGCGTTACTATATTGAAGGAATGATATAAATTTCACCCATTGTTTTGATGGAGCTGGTCAATGATTAGCATTTCTTTGGTTTATCATAATTTTTTGGTATTCACTTGTGGGACATGGGCATCGCTGGTTGGACCAGCATTTAGTGCCTGCCCTAGTTGCCCCTTGACAGGGTAGTGGTGACCTGCCTTTTTGAACCGCTGTGCTGGAGGTAGACCCACAATGCCCTTAAGGATGGAATTCTCATTAGTTGTGAGGATCACGTTGAGGCACAGAGTTGTTGGAGGTTCCCATAGCGCTCCCTCACTACTTGTTTTCCCCACCTTATGCTTAGATCTCATCTAGGGAGACTAATAAATGACTCCATTCATGTATCATGTGATGACTAGGATGGTGGAGAGTGAATTAGATGAACTTCTAATAGCCTTCAATGCCAATATCTCTTAATCTCATGAACCAGTAATGTGACAAGTCATAGAGGATTAAACTCACTATGTCAATAGGCACCCTAATCCCAGAGGACCAGAGGGCTACGCTCTCATTAGAGAGAGTGAGGACTAGTGGTGAGGTTAACTGAGGCAAGACAGAGAAGGTAGGGCCTTGGCTGTGACCTCAGTCAGTATTGGAATTGAAACTGTGTTATTGTCATCACTCTTGGGTTGCAAACCAGCCGTCCAACCGATTGAGCTATGTGGCCCCAAATTACACGCTCAGCATCAGTGCAGCCCAAGTCCTACTGAAGAACTCTTCACCATGACTTTCTGATACAACATTGGCCCCCTGTGCATCTCAGCGTGAACTAAATTGAAACTATCTCATGCGGCCATATCCTTTCCCCAGTTTCCTCCAGTTCTCTCCTGAAATTACTCACTCCGAGAACCACGTCACGTTTCTTTCCTGAATGTGAATGTGAAAGTCACGGACACGACCTTCTGAAGGTGGTGGAATGTTACCTAATTGTTACAACAAAGAGGCTTGGTGGGATATTTCAGAGTCAATTGCCTCGCTGTGGGTATGGAGCCACATATAGGCCAGTAAAGGACAGCAGACTTCCTCTGCCAAAGGGATCGAAGTTAATCAGATGGGCTTTTAGGACAATCCAAATGGACGCCATTACCTACACCAGAATTTTAATATCAGGTTGCATTTAATTTCTTACAGAGTCATATAGTATGGAAACAGATCCTTTGGTCCATGCTGACCAAGATTCCCAAACCAAATTAGTCCCATTTGCCTGTGTTTGGTCCATATCCCTTTCCTATTAATGTACCTATCCGAATGTATTTTCAATGTTGTAACATACCTGCATTTACCACTCCCTCTGGCTGTTCAATCTACATACAAAAATTTGTTTGGTTTCAAATTGCACAGAGGCTATGATCGGATTTGAACTTTAAATCTTTGGATTATTTGTCCAGACCAACAGATTTACTAGACTGGTATCATAGGCACAAGGTACTGTACCACAGGGGGAAGTTATACAATGCAGAAGTCTGTTATACAATGCAGAAGTCTGTTACACAGAGAGGTGAGTTATGGAGTCGATGTGGTTATATGGGCAGGTATGATGGTCAGGATGTGGTTTATACACAGGTCATATAGAGGGCAGACCATACATGAGGTGAACCATACTATCAATTGTTTCAATCCAATCTCCACAAGGATTTACCCAGAGAAGACGTGAGCACAGGATGTTAAGGCCAAAGCAAAATCTTAGGTCAGATCAACAGCCCCATAACTTGGAAAAGTATTAATCACCGTGCTCAGATAGCTGACACGCAGACTAGATGGGCTGAATGGCCCTCTGAGCCGCAGCCATGATCCTATTCATCTGAATCGTGGAAATAACAGTTCTGCTAATGTTAAAATAAATGGAGGTGGCAAAGGTTGAAGGACGATAATTAGATGGTTATTTTGAGTTGCATTATCTGATAGCTACTAGATGGCACTATTTCACCACTAGGGAAACAATTGGTGATGGACCAATGACGAATATAGTTAATGATATCGACAGCCAGAGTTCTGGTCCTGCACAATTTCTGGACTCTTTTTCTGTATTTGGCTTTGGTTCTGACCAATTGATCTGATTTATTACTGTCACGTGTACCGAGGTGCAGTGAAAGATGTTGTCTTACATGGTTTAATGGCAGATCGTACTATACAAGTGTATCAGGGTAACAGAGCAGAGTGCAGGATGCAGGTGATAGCTGCTGAGAAGGTGCAGAGGGAGATCACCATTAACATTAAAGAGGTCCATTCAGGAGCCTACTAAGAGCGGGGAAGGAGCTGTTCTTGAAATCTGTTTGCATGGGTATTCCAACTTTGATATCAATTGGTGTTAGCTCCATTTCTCATCCTGCCACCTCCAGACTGCTTTACCTCGAATTTTGTCAGTGAAGCCCTTCTGGTTTTAAAACAGACACAGGAATGATAGCCAGCTGAGAAATGAAGCTACTAACAGAGGGGGAGGGGCTGGATTCTGTGTCGCTGCCCCCTCCAGACTCTTATTCTGCAAGAGTGAAAGCTTCCTCGAACCCTGGGAGCTCTTTGCTGGAGTGAGGGACACGGTTTTGCTTCTGCTGTTCTCGCAGTTGGGGAAGTCCTTGAGCATTTCAGCTCCTTCTAATTCTGCTCTGTCCCCTCACGTTACCTTTTTTTCCAAAAAAAACAAATTCGGCTAGTCATGTGGCCACGTTTCCCTCAAAAGGTCCAAAGTTAAGTGAAAGCTAAACCCTCCTTGCTCATTTCGAGTGGGTCAGGACATCGAGGGAGAGAGCGGGCTGTCCTGAGGAAGGGGGCAGCGCCGTTCTGGGCCAGACCCGCTGCAGGGATGGGTACCGCGTGTGCCTTGTGCTCTCGTCAATGCGCGGCGAGTCTTCACCTTGTGCCCCCAGCCAATGTGGGATCTCGGTTTTGGGTGGGATGGCAAGGTTGGTGTTGCTCAGGTATTCCTGCAGGGTTCCTCCAGTCCAGGTGAGGTAGTTCCGATGGCTTCTAACTGACCGCTTCCCCACCGCCTGTTTTCAGCAGGAAAAGAAACCACAAAAAGATTCAAATCTTATGAATAGATAGTAAGAACTGCAGATACTGGAGTCAGAGATAACAAGGTGTGGAGCTGGAGGAACACAGCAGGGCAGGCAGCATCAGAGGAGCAGGAAAGCTGACGTTTCGGGTTAGGACCCTTCTTCAGAAATGGGGAAGTGGAAAGGGAGCTCTGAAATACCTACCTTCCCCATCCCAACCCCTCCTCTCTCTATTTATTTCAGAGCTCCCTTCCCCCTCCCCAGGCTGCCTGGCCTGCTGTGTTCCTCCAACTCCACACTGTGTTATCCCCCAATCTTATGAAGTTTTAGGAATTTCAGAATTGGGAGTCATAGAGTCATAAGAACATAAGAAATAGGAGCAGGCCATCTGGCCCATTGAGCCTGCTTCACTATTCAACAAGATCATGGCTGATCTTTTTGAGACTCAGCTCCACTTACTCATCTGCCCATCATAACCCTTAATTCCTTTACTCTTCAAAAATCCATCTATTTTTGCCTTAAAAACATTTAACGAGGTAGCCTCATCTGCTTCCCTGGACGGGCAATTCCACAGATTCCCAACCCTTTGGGTGAAGAAATCCTAAATCCAATTGGACACCATTACCAACAGCAGATCTCAGGGCATGACACGAACATAGGTGATGGCCTAGTGGTGTTATTGCTAGACTACTAATCCAGAGACCGAGCTAGTGTCCTGGAGACCTGGGTTCGAATCCTGCCATAGCAGATGGGGGAATTTTAAGTTAATCTGGGAAATAACAGTCTAACGATGACCATGAAATGATTCCTGATCATCAGGAAAACATCCATTTAGCTCACTAATGCCCTTTAGGGAAGAAAATCCTTACCCTGTCTTGCCTACACGTGATGCTGGACCCACAGCAATGTGCTTGATGCTCAGCTGCCCTCTGGGCAATTAGGAATGGGCAATAAATGCTGGCTTAGCCAGTGATGCCTACATCCATGAAGGAATTAAAAAGAAAGAGGTGCATTGAATCTTTGCTGACCTATCTACACCAGGCCAACTTTCCCACACGAGGCCTCTGGCCTTTTGAATGTTCAAGTGCTCATCCACAACTATCCTTCCACCACACTCTGGGTGAAAAACATTTTTCCTCAATACCTCCGGCCCTTCACTTTCAAATTATATTCCCTTGTTAGATATTTTCTGTTCAGAGGGTGTTATTATGCGCTGCTGGAGCAGGTGAGATTTGAACTCAGGCCTCCTGGCTCAGAGGTAGGGGCATTTCCACCATGCCACAAGAGCCCCTGTACGCCCTATTGTTATTGACCCTTCTGTTGAGGGGACCAGCTGCTTCCTATGCATGTTGTCCATGTCCCTCATGATCTTGTATATCTCAATCTGGTCCTGTGGTGATTACATAGAAACATGGAAGATAGGAGCAGGAGGGGGCCATTCAGCCCTTTGAGCCTGCTCTGCCATTCTTCATGATCATGGCTGATCGTCCAACTCAATAGCCTGATCCTGCTTTCTTCCCATAACCTTTGAACCCATTCACCCCCAAGTGCTATATCTAGTCCCCTCTTGAATACATTCAATGTTTTGGCATCAACTGCTTCCTGTGGTAATGGATTCCACAGGCTCACCACTCTCTGGGTGAAGAAATGTCTCCTCATCTCCATCCTAAATGGTCTACCCGGAATCCTCAGTCTGTGACCCCTGGTTCTGGACACACCCACCATTGGGAACATCCTCCCTGCATCTACTCTATCCAGTCCTGTTAAAATTTTTAAGTCTCTATGAGATCCCCCCTCATTTATCTGAAATCCAGTGAGAACAATCCCAACCTAGTCAACCTCTCCTCATACGTCAGCCCCCACATTCCAGGAATCAGCCTGGTAAACCTTCGCTGCACTCCGTTGAGACCAAGAGCATCCCTCCTCAGAAAAGGAGACCAAAACTGCGCACAATATTCTAGGTGTGGTCTCACCAAGGTTGCTCCCTGCTCCTGCACTCAAAACCTCTCACAATGAAGGCCAACATACCATTTACCTTCTTTACCGCTTGCTGCACCTGCATGCTTACCTTCAGCGACTGGTGCACAAGGACACCCAGGTCCCACTGCACACTCCCCTCTCCCAATGTACAGCCATTTAGGTAGTAATCTGCCTTCTTGTTTTTGCTTCCAAAGCGAATGACCTCACATTTGCCCAAACTGTACTGCAACTGCAATTGATTTACCCACTCACCCAACCTGTCGAGATCATGCTGAAGGATGTCTGCATCCTCATCACAGTTCACCCTCCCACCCAACTTGGTATCATCTGTAAACTTTGAGATGTTACATTTTGTTCCCTCATCTAAATCATTAATATATCTTGTGATATATCGGTCCCAGCACTGATCCCTGTGGCACCCCACTATTTACTGCCTGGCAATTTGAAAAGGACCCATTAATTCCTACTTTTTGTTTCCTCTCTGCCAACCAGTTTTCTATCCATATCAATACACTTCCCCCAACCCCATGCGTTTTAATCTTGCACAATAATCTCTTATGTTGGACTATGTCAAATGGTTTCTAAGAGTCCAAATATACCACATTGACTGGCTCTCCCTTGTTAACTCTACTAGATACATCTTCATAGAGTTCCAACAGATTTGTCGAGCCTGATTTCCCGTTCATAAATCCATACTGACTGAGTCTGATCCTGCCACTGCTTTCTAAATGCTCCGCTATAAAGTCCTTGATAATGGATTCAAGAATTGAAACGAGTTCAGCCAAGTGGACCTCATAGAATATGAGTTCCCTGATTGGGGCTGTTAACCTGGTCCAATCAGGAGCCCTGGCTGACAGATATAAACAGGAGTGTCAGTGGTTCTGTTCACTCTGAGAGCTAGCTCTGAGGGAGCTGGATCAGTGTGAAGGACTCTCCACGTGTAAATAAAGGGAGACTTGGTAATGGCATACAGGCCTCTGTGGAGTTATTTCAGGTCCCTCCTCAATGTTCCCTACTCCAAAGAATATAATCGGAGTTTATCCAGACTCTCCTCAATGCTAAACTGGTCCATCCCAGGCCACGTCTTCATGAATTTTGCCTGAACTGAGTGTGCACCTTTTCCAGAGAGCAGTGGGAAGCCAGACAGGCTCAGAAACACCCTCAGGAATCTGGTCAGGGCATAGACCCATCCACCTGGCAGTCGAACCCTTTACTTATGCCAGGGTGAGGCTGGAAGCAGAGGAATCCCAGCTGGGATCCTGGCTTGAAGCAACAAAGAATGAAGGAAGTCCATTCCATCTAACATTTATCCCTCCAATGGGAGCTAGGAAAAGCTGAAATCACTGGAAGATTGAATTCTTGCAAATGAGAATGGAGTCTGTCCATCAAGTTTACAAGTGATTCAGAGCTACAGTGCAGAGAGAAGCCATTCAGCCCATTGAGTCTACACCATTCCACCAGACTTAGCTGCCTTCCCTAATCTCTGTAAACACTAATTTCCCATGGCTAATCTACCTAGCCTATCCCTGCACAGTGTGATCAATTCCCCCTGGCCAATCCACCCCTAACCTGCAGATCTTTGGACCGTGGGAGGAAACCAGAGCATCCAGAGGAGACCCACACAGACACGGGGAGAATGTGCAAACTCCATACAGATAGTCGCCCGAATGCAGGCCCCTGGAACTGTGAGACAGCAGTGCTAACCACTGAGCCACTACGCCCCCCACATTCAAATTCCTTCAAGTTGGACGGATGTAGCAGACGCTATTGCAATGAACACTGTGTCAATTTTTAAGTTTAAATCTACGACTGAGATCTGACACATAGTAAAAAGTGTAGTCACTGTCTGGTTAAAATATCCCAGCTTCATGCAGAAGCACTGCAATCACACTAACTGAGACCTCACCATTCTGTGGAAGGCATTTTTGGGTGATGGCATTTTGTGTGTAAAAGTGTGTGCCAGTTGCGCTGAAATCTTTTGTTGCTAACTTATTCCTTTCGTCTTGTGTCAATTTTGATACTGTAGTAACTAGGAAGTTAATGTCTTCCATGTGCGTTGTGACTTTAAGTGTAATGGAAAGTTGATAAATGTTGAAGATATTGATGAATTCTTCTAATTCTGCTTCTGCAAACCCCATGTCAACTCAAACACAGAAAATACTGTCACTAAGTGACGTCATTACCCAAAAATGTACTAAAATAAAATGAAAAGGGAGACATGGAAAACCAAAACAAAAGGTTGTGCTCAAAGAAATACCAAGAGAAAAAAATATTTTTACCCAATTGCCAATGCTGTCAAATCTGATGAAAGAATTATAAATTGACTACACTTGGAAACATATAATAAAGCATATTAGATTGCTTTGAGATTCTGAGAGGTATTGCAATAAGCAATAAGGGGGTTGGATGGGAGAACATGAAAATGGAAGGAAGGTGTGCAGTTATTTCTCATTTTCACTCACCCTTTGCAGCATCGTCCTCTGTGGAACTGTGGAAGGTGTGGAAGGTGTGGATCTGGCTGCTTCAGGTGGTATGGCACAGTACATTTCCAATATTAGAAGGTCACAGCTACGAAAGCAGCACTGCTCCACAATGCCTCGATTCTGCCTGTTCCGACGGCCCACCATTTTGCTGACTGCGAACCAGGAGAGTGCAACCATTAAACGTCAGGGGAATCTAATAGCTGATCACTCAAACTCCTTGCCTCAACCCACTTACCTTGTACTTCACTCAACTTATTTGCTTTATCGTCTGCTCCGGTAATTTTCATTACTGGTAATAGAAAAATGTTCCACATGCTGGGCAATCTGACTCCCCATAAAACACTCCCAGGATAGGGACAGCACAGGGTTACATACAGAGTAGAGCTTCCTCTACACTGTCCCCATCAAACGTTCCCAGGACAGGGACAGCAGTCTGGGGTTAGATACAGAGGAAAGCTCTCTCTACACTAGCCCATCAAACACTCCTAGGAAATGTATAGCACAGGGTTATATACAGAGTAAAACTCCCTCTACATTGTCCCCATCAAACATTCCCAGGATTGGCACAGCACAGGGTTAGACACAGAGTAAAGCTTCCTCTTCACCGTCCCCATCAAACATTCCCAGTATAGGTACAGCACAGGATTAGATACAGAGTAAATCTGTAACCACTCTTTTAAACTGAAATTAAAACTTCCTCTACATTGTCCCTATCAAATAATCCTAGGGCAGGTACAGCATAGGGTTAGATACAGACTAAAGCTTCTGTACACTGTTCCCATCAAATACTGTCAGAAGTACATTAATGTTATAGAATTGATACAAGCGGGAAAGATTTCATCATAATAGACTTTGTATTTATAAATATAGGATAATTTCATAGAGTAGGCCATTTAGTCCACTGCTGCTGTGTCTGCTTCTTGAAATATTTATCTTAGACCCATTCCTATAATTTTTCTCTGGAACATTACAACCTTTCCAGTAAAGTACTTAACCAAATCCCATTTTGAAAGAGATAACAAGGTGTAGAGCTGGATGAACACAGCAGGCCAAGCAGCATCAGAGCAGCTGGAA
>NC_063368.1:17711793-17717638 GCF_021869965.1 Rhincodon typus
GTTTTGGGCCTAGACCCTTCTTCCTGCTCCTCTGATGCTGCTTGGCCTGCTGTGTTCATCCAGCTCTACACCTTGTTATCTCAGAGTCTCCAGCATCTGCAGTTCCTACTATCTCTGAACCCATTTTGAAAGATATTGTTGAATCTACTTCCATCACCCTTTTAAACATTGCACTTTATTTAGTGTTTGATTAAGCTTGCTTGATCACCGATCCTTGTATGGAGCTTGATTGCTTTAGTCTGTGGCTGAGTGAAGTAATTACCTCCTGATTCTGAGAGAAAGTTAAGAAGGTGGGCGAGACATTCAGCCCCGAGCTATGATGACATGTATATTGACAGTTCTGTAAAGTTCCCAAGATGTTTTCAGACATGTAAATAAACTGATTTTAGAACTATCTGAGAATATTACTCTGAGATAAACAAGACGTACAGTAACTCAATCTAAACATAACACTTTGGAGTGTAAATATTCACTTCATAACTTCATGTACTATTTACGAAGTTTGCTGCAGAAATTCGCCAAAGATCCTGAGACAGCACCTTCCAAACCCAACACCACTTCCATCTCGAAGGACAAGGGCAGCAGATACAGGAGAACACCACCCCCTGCAAATTCCCTTCCAAAGGGGTCTTTGGTCTTGTTTCCAACTATTTAAATCATGTTCCTTGGTCACAGATCCTTCAGCCAGTTTCTCTATTTATCAAAGCATGACATAATGGTGAACACTTTGGTCAAATCTATCCTGCTCTGAGGGGGACAACCTCAGTTAGTGCATCTCTTCACACAACTGCACCTTTCATCTCTGACTAATTGAGTCAAGGCCTGAGAAGTTGGTGGATGCAGGTACTCTTGCAACATTTAAGAAGCATCTGAACGAGCACTTAAAATGCCTCAGCATAGCAGACTACGGACCAGGCGGGTCTTTATATTCACTCAGGGGATGTGGGCATCACTGGCTGAGCCAGCATTTATTGCCCGTCCCCAGTTGCCCCTTGAGAAGGTGGTGGGGAGCTGCCTTCTTGAACTGCTGCAGTCCATGTGCTGTGGGTCGACCCACAATGCCCTTAGGGAGGGAATTCCAGGATTTTGACCCAGCGACACTGGAGGAACAGTGATATATTTCCAAGTCAGGATGGTGAGTAGCTTGGAAGGGAACTTACAGCGGGTGGTGTTCCCATGTATCTATTGTCCTTGTCCTTCTAGATGGAAGAGGTATTGGGTTTGGAAGGTGCTGTCTGAGGATCTTTGGTGAATTTCTGCAGTGAACTTTGTAAATAGTACACACTGCTGCTACTGAGCGTCGGTGTTGCAAAGAATGGATTTTGTGGATGTGGTGCTAATCAAGCGGGCTGCTTTGTCCTGGTTGGTGTCAAGCTTCTTGAGTGTTGTTGGAGCTGCCCCCATCCAGGCAAGTGGGGAATATTCCATCACACTCCTGACTTGTGCAATGGACAGACTTTGGAGAATCAATAGGTGAATTTACTCGCTCCTAGCCTCTGATTTGGGATTAAATGGGATAAATGTAGTTTTGTTTTGTTTTGCATAGGCATAGTGGGTCAAATAACCTGTTTCTATGTTGTTTGACTCTCTGACTCTAAATCTCTAATGGGCTCTAAGGCACCCTTCCATATGTGTGGTACCATGAATTAGACACATCCTCAATCTTCGGGATACAGGCATCGCTAGTAAATCTAAAATTTGTTGACAAACCCTAATTGCACCTGAGCTGAGTGGCTTGCTGGATGATTTCAGAGAGCCCTTAAGAGTCAACCACATTGCTGTGGGTTGGGAAGCACAAACAGGGTCAGGCTCGGTTAGCACAGCAAATTTCCTTCCCCCAAAGAACATAAGTAAACCAGATGGGGTTGTGCAAAAACTACTGATAGTTTGTTGGCTGTTGTCACTGAGATGATTGATATTTCAAATCAACCTGTTCAGACAGGTTATTGTACACATCTGAAACAGTTGGGACTTGAACCAGGTCCCTCTGGCGCAGAGGTAGGGACACTACCAGTAAGAAAAGAACCTTATCTGAGACTATGTTATAAATTGAATTTAAACACTGGGATTTATTAGTAAACAAATTAAATTAAACTAAATTAATTGGTAGATTAATTAATAAAGTTAGATCACATGAGATTCAGGGTGAGCTTGCCAATTGGATATAAAATTGGCTGAATGGCAGGAGACAGAGGGTGGTAGTGGAGGGTTGTTTTTCAGACTGGAGGCCTGTGACCAGCGGTGTGCCACAGGGATCGGTGCTGGGTCCACTTTTGTTTGTCGCCTATTTGAATAATTTAGTGAGAATATAAAAGGCATGGTTGGTAAGATTGTGGATGACACCAAAGTTGATGCTATAGTTAACAGTGAAGAAGGTTATCTAAGATTACAAAGAGATTTTGATCAATTGGGTCAATGGGCTGAGGAGTGGCAGGTGGAGTTTAATTTTGATAAATGCAAGGTATTGCATTTTGGGAAAACAAACAAGGGCAGGGCTTATACAGTTAATGGCAGGGCCTTGGGTAGTGTTGTAGAACAGACAGACCTAGGGTTTCAGGTACATAATTCTTTGTAGTTTGCATCACAAGTAGACAGGGTGGTTAAGAAAGCATTTTAGCATGCTGGCCTTCATTGCTCAGACCTTTGAGTATAGGAGTTGGGACGTTACATTGAGGTTGTACAGGATGTTGGTAAGGCCTCTTCTGGAGTATTGTGTCCAGTTCTAGTACCCCTGTTATAGGAAGGTTATTATTAAGCTGAGAGGGTTCAGAAAATATTTACCAGGATGTTGCCGAGAATGGAGGGTTTGAGTTATAGGGAAAGGCTGAAAAGTCTGGGACTTTTCTCACTGGAGTGTCGGAGGTAGAGGGGTGACCTTATAGAGGTTTATAAAATTGTGAGAGGTATAGGTAAGATGAATGGCAGGTGTCTTTTCCTGAGGGTGGAAGACTTCAAGACTAGGGGGCATATTTTTAAGGTGAGAGGAGAAAGATTTTAAAAAGACATGAGGGCCAATTTGTTTTTACACAGAGAGTGGATCGTGTGTGGAATGAACTTCCTGAGGAAGTGACGGATGTGGATACAGTTACAGCGTTTAAAAGACGTTTGGATAAGTACATGAACAGGAAAGGTTTGGAGGGATATGGGCCAGGAGCAGGCAGGTGGGACAAGTTTAGTTTATGGTCAGCATGGACTGGTTAGACCGAAGGGTCTGTTTCCATGCTGTATGACTCTATTTGAAGCCACATCTTCCAGAGCATTAGGAAGTGCTGATGCTGGAGTTTGAGATAACAAGGTGTGGAGCTGGATGAACACAGCAGGCCAGGCAGCATCAGAGGAGCAGGAAAGCTGATATTTCGGGTCTGGACCCTTCTTCAGAAAAAACCAGAGCATTCGTTTGGCTTTTGAGATTACTAACTCACCAACTTCTCCCACTTGAGCTATTCCTAAGAACTACTCCACAAAGTGTCAGTTTCATATTTTAGCTACTGTCGCCTATGCCTTGATTTAAAATCGTGTCATTCTGTCTGTAAACCATTTTGGTTCAAAACACATAGGTATAGATCAAAGAGGGTGATAAGGTTGGTGTTGTAAATAACCATGATCTTATTGAATAATGGAGCAGGCTGGAGGGGTCAAATGAGTCAGAGAATCCCTCCAGAGCAGATGCAGACCATTTGGCCCATCAAGTCCACACTACACCTTTAAAGAACATCCCACCCAGACCCACCTCCCTCCCCACAATGCTGCCTATCCCATGGTTAATCCATCGAGCCTGCACATCTTTGGGCTGTGGGAGGAAACTGTAGGAACCGGACGAAGCCCACACAGGCACAGGGAGAATGTGCAAACTCCACACAGAGGATAAAATTGAACCCAGACCCCAGGCACTGTGAGGTAGCAGTGCTAACCACTGGTCTAAGCTATTCCTATTTCTTATAGTCACATAAACCTTTACCTAATGCCAGAGTATTTTTGTTCAAGTAAAAGCAAGGATTGGAGAATGTAGGTGAGACCCTACATCGAGTGTAGCCTTATGCACTGATGATGCTTTGATTAAACTGTTAGCTCGTTTTCCAAGAAGTTCATTAATCTGCAGAGCTATTGATGAGGCCAAGTAAACATGCCCCATTGATCACTTTGCAGTCTAAATACATCCTGTCAGCACTCTAGTCCTCACACTGGTTACATGTCATGGACAGTAAATATAACTGAACCTAAGTGTAAATATACCTCAACTTACATGTAAATATACCAACTTAATGCAGAATTCTGCCAAGTATCCGGGCCAATATTTACCCCTCAAACAGCACCAATGGAGAGGATGGCATGGCCATTATTGCATTGCTGTTTGTGGAATTTTGCTGTTCATTATTTGCCTGCATTGCAGCACAGACTGACATTCATTGGCTGCGAAAGATTTCGGGGCCTCCCAAGGATGTGCTGAGACGCTATAGAAATGCAACACCATCCATTGTCCAGGAACAGTGGTCACCCAGAGAATGAATGGGTAGTACCTGTGGAGCTGTCCTCCAATGAGGGAGCCAGAATGGCCTGCATTAGTGGGGATGGGAGAAATGCTGACGGTTATTCATAGTCATAAGGCAGGTTTGGTACAAGTTCACAAAACAGCAGAATCATTCAGTTAGTTGCAACAAATATATAGAAAGCATCTAATCAATGGAAAAGCAACAATCCAATCCATTGCTGGCTCTTGCCTGAGTCTTAGTAATCAAATTTGATCACATACTGTGGTGGGATTTAAACCAACATCACCAAAGTGTTAGCCAAGACCTCGAGCTGGCTAAGTCCACAGACATTACCACTACATTACTGTCTTTCCTTTCTACCTGAGACTCAGCCCATTTTTCTTCGGCTAAATTTATCACTGTAACCCTTAACTACCTCCTTGCTCAAAGGTTCATCAAATATCTCCATAAACACATCTAAGGGGGACGGATGGTGGAGTAGTGGTTGTAGCACTGGGCTAACAAGTTAGATGCTAATGCGAGGTTCACATTCTGCTGCTGGTGGAATCTTAATCATGTAGTAAGGGCTTGATGGGCTGAATGGCCTACTCTTGTTCCTATGTCTTATGGTCTCAAGCATTTGCTTCAGCCACGGTAGCAGGTTTCTCCTGAATTCTCAATTGGATTTTTTGTTGATGTTCTCTTTAGTTTTGCTCTTCGACATAAGTGGAGACATTCTCTCTACAGCCATTGGAGGGCTAAGATTCAGGATGGGCTGTGGACAATTTCAACCCCAGAGAACCCCAACCCAAAGATAGCTCAACCCAAAAGTACACCAGCCCTGAAACACCCCAACTCCGAAGCACCCCAACACCAAAACATTCTCAACCCCGAAACACTCCCAACTCTGAAACATCCCAACCCTGAAACACACACAATTCCAAAACACCGCAACCCTGAAACACTCGAACCCCAAAACATTCTCAACCCCGAAACACCCCAAAGCCAAAACATCCCAACTCCGAAACACTCCCAACCCCAAAACATCCCAACCCCAAAACATCCCAACCCTGAAACATGCTCAATTCCAAAACACCCCAACCTTGAAACTCCCCAACACCAAAACATCCCAATCCTGAAATACTCCAACCCCAAAACATCTCAACCCCGAAACACTCCCAATCCCAAAACACCCCAACCCTGAAACAACACAATCCCGAAACACCCCAACCTGAAACACCCCAACCCTGAAACACCACAATCCCGAAACACCCCAATCCTGAAACACCCCAAACCCAAAACACCTGAGCCCCAAAACACCCCAATCTCAAAACACCCCAACCCTGAAACACACCCAAACCGGAAACACCCCAACC
>NC_063368.1:17717648-17730768 GCF_021869965.1 Rhincodon typus
CCCCAACCCCTAAACACTCCCAACCCTGAAACACCCCAACCCCGAAACACCCCTACCCCGAAACACCCCAACTCTGAAACACCCCAACTCTGAAACACCCCAAACCTGAAATACCCCCAACTCTGAAACACCCAAAGCCCAAAACACCCCCAAACCCAGGACACCTCAAGCCCGAAACCCCCCAAAACCCAGAACACCACAAACCCGAAACACCCTCAAACCCAAAACACCCCAACCCTGAAATATCCCATTCCTGAAATACACCAAGTGATATGGCCACTAAGGCGTGTTTACAATACCTCCCGGAAAACACGGGTGAGGAAAGGCTCAAACCTCTGGGCGTTCCTGGCACCTTGTAGTGGGTGACTTTCAAGAAACATTGATCCCATCCATGAGTGAGTTATAAATGGATTGACTTGACTGCAAGCCAGCTGGACAAGGGGAATCAAACAACACAGAAAAGATTGGGAAACATGCATGGGAACGTAGAAGCAGGAGTAGGCCATTCAGCCCCCACGAGCCTGGTATCCCATTCTTGATCATGGCTACTCAACTCCATATTCCCACACTGTTCCCATTTCTTTTGATGTAGTTCATAGAAATCTATCAATATCTGCCTTGAACTTACTCAATTACTTACTCCCGGGAGAATTCATCTAAAATTCATCTCTCCCTGTCTATTCAGTGTTGTATTGGTGCTTCTTAGACCATCATGTATGGTGCATCCACATTTCGTGGTGATTAAAGACACAGAAATGGCTGTTCTCACCAAAATAAAAGCCCCTCTCTGCACAGATGAACTGCAGCGCATCCACGAGTTCAGCTCCGCATAAGGTCTCCTCGATTCTTGCCTCAGATGTTCCCACGCAAACAGAGAGAGCAAGCAAGAGGCACAACGGCTGCACTGGCATTCTGGGGCCAATTACCTGTGATAGAAAAAGAGAACTTGCATCAGTTTGTTTCTGTTTTCCTGCCATACTCTCAGGATCAGTCAGCCTCACTCTCCCCAGCCTTAGAGGGAAACACGGTGGCTCAGTGGTTAGTACTGCTGCCTCACAGCGCCAGGGACCTGGGTTCGATTCCACCCTCGGACGACTCTCTGTGTGGAATTTTCACATTCTCCCCGTGTCTGCGTGGGTTTCCTCTGGGTGCTCCGGTTTCCTCCCGCTGCCATGGACCTGGGTTCAATTCCACCCTCGGGTGACTGTCTGTGTGGAGTTTGCACGTTCTCCCTGTGTCTGTGTGGGTTTCCGCCCATGGCCCAGGTGGGTGGACTCTAAAGACACAGTTATGCTAAATTGCCCCGAGATATGCAGGCTAGGAGAGTTAGCCATGGGAAATGCAGTGATAGAGTTGGGCGTCTCTGGATGGGGTGCTCTTCAGTGGGTCAGTGCAGATCTTGATGGGCCGAATGGTCTGATTCCACACTGTACGGATTCTGTGATTGATCTGAGATGGGGAGGAATTTCTTCAGCCAGCGGATGGCGAATCTGTGGAACTCATTGCTGCAGAGGGCTGTGGAGGCTAAGTCATTGAGTATTTAAGACAGAGGTATCTGGGCCCTTGTGGGAATCAAGGATTATGGGCAGAAGGCAGGAGAATGGGCTTGAGGAACATGTTGTACATGATCAATTGGCAGAGCAGACCTAATGGTCTGAATGGCCTAATTCCGCTCCCACATATTATGGACAGTCTTGTGTTTTAAAAAGAAATGATCTTGGGTCCACCCATCCATTTGACTTGACTTCCAAATCTTTCAACCTTTGAAGGTGGGTGGTGATGGTAATGGAATGGTTATCTTGCTAGATAAATAATTCAGAACCTTTCAGCCTGATTTTCTGCAGTCCTGGGGTTAAGTGCCACCATGGCGCTGTTTGAAATTTGAATTATTAACAATCTGGAACGAAAAGCTAGCCAAGTGGAAACTAGGTAACCACAGCCAATTGTTGTAGAAACCCACCTGGTTCACTAATGTCCTTTAGGGAAGGAAACTGCCATCCTTACCTGGTCTGGCCTACATGTGGCTCCAGACCCACAGCAATGTGGTTGACTCTTAACTGTCCTCTGGGCAATTAGGGATGGGCAGTAAATACTAGCTCAGCCTGTTGTCCCATTAGATGTAGGAGCAGAAGTAGGCCATTCGGCCCATTATGTCTGCTCCATCATTGAATGAGATCATGTGCTGATCTGATAATCATCAATTCCACTTTCCTGTCTTTACCCCATAACCCTTGATTCCCTTCCTGATTAAAAATCTGTCTATCTCAGCCTTGAATATGCATCGACTCAGTCTCCACAACCCTCTGTGGTAAAGAATTCCGCAGATTCACTCCCCTCTGAGAGAAGAAATTCCTCCTCATCTCTGTGTTAAATGGGCGACCCCTTATTCTGAGACGATGCCCCTCTTTTCTCAGATTCTCCCACAAAGAGGTTAACAAAATCTCCGCATCCACCCTGTCAAAACTCCTAAGCGTCATATATGTTTCAATAAGGTCACCTGTCATTTTTCTAACCCCACCAATGAACACAGGACTAACCTAGTCAACCTCTCCTTATACAATAATCCCTTTTAACCCAGGATCAGCCTAGTGAACCTTCTTTGGACTGCCTTCAAAGCCAGTATACCTTTCCTCAGTGAAGGGGACCAAAATTGTTCATAGTAAACCCACAAATGAAAAAAAAACCCTTAAACCTTGAGTAGGGTTGCCAAGAATGAATTCACTCATGGCATGTGTGTGTGCCAGCAATTATTGCCCATCCCTAGTTGCCCCTTGAGAAAGTGTGGGTGAGCTGGGGCCTGCAGTGACCAAACTGAAGGGAAATGGTGGCTCAGTGGTTAGCACTGCTGTCTCACAGCACTAGGGACCTGGGTTCGATTCCACCCTCAGGGCAACTGTCTGTGTGGAGATTGCACATTCTCCCTGTGTCTGCGTGGGTTTCCTCTGGGTGCTCTGGTTTCCTCCCACAGTCCAAAGATGTGCAGGTTAAGGTGGATTGACCATGCTAAATTGCCCAGAGTGTTCAGGGATGTGTAAGTTAGGTGAGGTAGACATGGGAAATGCCAGGTTGTAGAGGTATGGGTCTGGGTGGGATGCTCTTTGGAGGGGTGGTGTGGACTTGCTGGGCCGAATGGCCTGTTTCCACACTAGGGATTTTATGAAAAATCATAGCTGTGTAATGTTTAGTTTTTGAACAATCTTCTTAGAAATCTTTTGCTTATTGATTGATAGAAGAATTGGAGATGTGAAAGAAAAGGCTGTTTGACTGTTGGAGGCATAGGCCAACTGGATGGGATCTTCAGGAATTATTCCACCCAGTGCTTACTACCCAATGTATCACCTGTGCTAATCTCTCAGAGGAATTGAGACAAAAATACCCGAACCTCACACATTCTGTTACAGACATAAAGGATCAAGCTCAGCCCAAATAGAACTTAACAACTAGGTGCGGGAGTAGGCCATTCAGCCCCTCGAACCTGCTCCCCCATTCAATACAATCATGTCTGATGTCATCTCGGCCACAACTCCACTTTCCTGCCCGCTCTTCATAACCCTTCAACCCATCACTCATTTAAAAAAAACTATCTCCTCTTAGATTTACTCACTGTCCTGAAATTCACAGCAGTCGGGAGGAGTGAATTCCACAGATTCATCACCCTTTGCGAGAAATAATTACTCCTCATCTCTGTTTTACATCTGCCTCCCCTTATCCTAAAACTGACCCCTCATTCTAGATTGCCCCACATGAGGAAACATCCTCTCTATCTCTATTTTGTCAATCCCCTATTGCATCTTATAGACCTCAACTGGAACTCATCTCATTCTTCTAAGCTCCAGTGAACATGTGGCTAAACTGCTGACTCTCTTCTGATAAGACAAACTCCTCACCTGTAGAATTAATCTAGTGAACCCTCAAGTGAAATAATCAAAGTTAGGGATCATAACCTAAGATAGGTGCTAATGAAATGAAGAAGAAGAAAGACTTGCGATTTTAAAGCACCTTCTAGAATCCCAGCTGTTACAACCAATGAAGTACTTTTGCAAGTGCAGTCACTTTTGCAAATGTAGGAATGGAGCAAATGTGTACACAGCAAGACCCCACAAACTTTGATGTGACAATGACTGGATAATCTAGAATATTGTGAGCTGATTGAGGGATAAAATTGATACAGGACAACTATTTATTGATAAATCTGCAGCAAAGAGTTCTCATCGTTAATACTTTTTATATTTTTAAATAAAGATTTGATAATTAATGCAATTATTAATGTAATAACAAACTCAACAGGGAATTCATGAGGAACCCTTTATGTCCAAACTGTGGAATTCACCATCACATAAAAGTAGTTCATGCAAATAATATGGACAGAATGGGCCGAATGGTCTTTTTCTGTGCCGTCAGTGATTAAATGTTTGCATTTATTGGTCAGTGCACTAAGTATAGGAGTAGGGAGGTCATGTTGCGTCTGTACAGGACGTTGGTTAGGCCACTATTGGAATACCGTGTTCAATTCTGGCCTCCCTGCTATAAGAAGGATGCTGTGAAACTTGAAAGGGTTCAGAAAAGATTTACAAGGATGTTGCCAGGGTTGGAGGGTTTGAGCTACAGGGAGAGGCTGAATAGGCTGGAGCCATTTTCCCTGGAGCATCAGGGGCTGAGGGGTGACCTTATAGAAGTTAATAAAATCATGAGGGGCATGGATAGGGTGAATAGGCAAGGTCTTTTCCCTGGGGTAGGGGAGTCCAAAACTATAGGTTTAAGGTGAGGGGGGAACGATTTGAAAGGGATATAAGGGGCAACATTTTCACGCAGAGGGTGGTGCGTGTATGGAATGAGCTGCCAGAGGAAGTGGTGGAGGCTGGTACAATTACAACATTTAAAAGGCATCTGGATGGGTATGTGAATAGGAAGGGTTTAGAGGGATATGGGCCAAATGCTGGCAAATGGGACTAGATTAATTTAGGATATCTGGTTGGCATGGACAAGTTGGACCGGGTGGGGTCTGTTTCCATGCTGTACAAGTCTATGATGCTGTGACTGAAAATAGAATTTAAGGGGAAACTGGATAAATGATCAGCAAGAAAGAGATAAAAGTGTACAGTGATGGAGCATGGTGTACAATATGAATGAAACATTAGCAGGTGGCGGGGGTTCGGTGGGGGGGAGCTCAGTTCTTATTCTGCAATCGGGTAGCTTTTAAAGGCTAAACCTCTTGAGATAATTTTCAATGTCTACAGCACACCAATGGACCACACTGATACATCATTAGGATCTGGACCAATTACACAAAGCTGTGGAGATAGCCCTTTGAGCACTAGATGTCCTTGGAGGGACAAACTACAGAAGAATGAAAAGATGCCTAAGGATTTTCTGACTCAATCCATGAACATTCAAGAGGATAATCCTTTTCGGAAATTTCAGCCTCCAATCTTTCCCACTTCTCTAACTGCTCGCGTAGATGTTCCAGTTATCTCCTGTCATACTGAGGTGTCAGCGTGTTCCTGCAGGGGAGCCATCAAATAGATATTGAGTTGAGAAGATAGTTGACAGGAAAATAGTGAGGAGAGGGTTTGCCAGAGAGATAGTGAAGGGGTTTCCTACATAAGGACAATGATTACACTCTAAAATAATTTATCATCTTTGAAATGTTTTGGAATGTCCATTGGATATGAAATAGGTTAAAGAATTGGTATTTTCTTCCAATTTCCAAAATTTGCATTGCTTCAGTCTAGATGACATACTGGATTATTCTAGACTAGTTTTACAAAGATGTTGAATACTGGATTTGTGGAAAACAGCCTCCGAAGCATTAAAGTAACAAATAAAACACACAACTAAGCAAGCTTTATACCCTAGGAGCTCTCTGCGTGCTTATTAGATCAAGCTGAAACTTTTAGCCAGCTTTGATAACTGATTCTGCGCAGAGGGCTGGTCAAAACATTGGACTTCTTGCTTTGATACATAAAAACAGGCTACACTGACACACCCCAACCCCAAAACATCTCAACTTCAAAACACTTCAACCCCCAAAAAAACCCCTTAATCCCAAAACACATTAATCCTGAAAGACCCCAACTTCGAAATGTCCCAAGTTCCAAAATCTCTGCTCAGTGGGAATCTACTTAATCTTCCATGACTGTCTGTTAAATTACAACAAGGGAATACCTGATCACCAACATTTTCTCATCATTAGCCATTACAAAACCGGAGCAGTCGAAAAAATTCTGTGGCTTCCAGAGGGAAGGAATTTTGCAGTGAGTGACACACCTCCTGGATCCATTAACCCCTTCCGTTTGCCTGGATGGGTTCAGTTCCAACAACATTCAAGAAGCTTGACACCATCTGGGACAAAATGGCCAGCTGGATTGGCACTATACCCACCATAGTTTGTACCATCTGCATGGTGTTTACAGTAACATGTCAAGCCTCCTTTGATACCACTTGGCACATCCATGACCACAATCTAAGATGGTGGCTGCCTTTACATTGGTATCTCCCTCTGCCTGCAGATTGCCCTTCCAAGTTACAGACCACCTTGACCTGGAACTATATGATTGTCCCTTCGTTGTCACTGGGTCAAAATTCGGGAACTCCATCCATTTTAGCACCCTTACCATGCAGCCTGTAATGGTTCAAGACAGTGGCTAACTATCATTTTTCAAATAGCAAAGGATGGGCAATTAATGTTGGCCTTGCCATTGGGAGATGTCCATAATTAAATTCAAAAAGGTAGGGAACAAAAACTGATGGCTCTATTGAGAGATTGGAGGACTGTGCCCAATGTTCAGTCTGAAGTACTTCCAGCAATTAACTGCATTTCATTGCTATTAATGGAATCCTGCTGTGCAGAAGGTGCTTCTGTTTTTGCAATTTTGGCAAGAAGGTGAGGGGAATTGTTAGCAGCTGTTCTGGAATGTAATGCTTGAAAGAATGCAGGAACAGATTGAATAGTAACTTCCAAAGGGGATTATGTATTTAAAAAGAAAAATAAAGTTCAGGGCTATGTGCAAACTTCTGGTGGGGAGCTCTTTTGAGAAGTCAGTACCAAGACAATGGATCAAACAGGCTCCTTCTGTGCTGTGTGATTCTGGGAATTCTGTACGAAAAACTGTGAGAACCGTGTGATGGAGTCTTCAATTTGTAAAGATTTGAAAGTGAAATCTCTGCAGTGAAATGCTAAAAGCAAATGCTAAAAATCTGGAGCATTTCTGAGTTACCTTAAAGGGCTGCGTTCCCATAGAAGGAGGGACCTGGCAGATCCCAATGAAATTGAGGACACAAAGTTTCCCCATCGTCGAACTGCTTGCTTTTCCACACACGAACCAAGGAAAACCTCACGGTAGGATCGAGACCCAAAGTGAACCGCAGCTAGGAGCTGCAGCAATCGTTATCAGGCTCTGTCAGAAGGACTTTGCTCTGGCAAATTTGCTGGCCAACTCTGTGTTTGTATGATTATGTGTTTGTGTGTATGGAGTGTTCGCGGGTGTTTCTCATGTGTGTATATGCGTTTCTTGTGTGTGTGTGTGTGTGTGCGTTTCCTTTTGTGTGTGTGTGGGCGCCGTGTGCGTATTTGTGTGTGTGCATGTATCTGTTTCTTGTGTTAATATGTGTTTCTGGTGGCGTGCATGCATGTTTTCTTGTGTGTGTTTCTGTGTGTGTGTGTCTGTGTGAGTGGGTGTATCCGTGTGTGTCTATGTGTGCATGTATGTGTATCTGTATTTGCATATGTGTGTGTGTATGCGCCTGGGTATGCGTGTGTATCTGTGTTCATGTGTGTGTGTCTGTATCTGTGTGTGTCTATATGAGCATGTCTGTGTGTGTGGGATAGAAGGCAAGGTACATATGAATTAGGAGCAGGATAGGCCACTCGGGTACTCGATCTGCTCACCGCTCATTTGATTTTGCCTCAACTCCCACTTTCCTGCCTGTCCCCTTGATTCCCTCGTCGGGCAGGAATTCATTGACCTGGGCCTAACAAATACTCAATGGCCCTGCCTCGACCCATCACATCAATAGATTATTACACACACGATAATTAGATCCAATGGGACCCCAGTGCAGTTGGTGACAGCAGCACTGAGAATGTAGAGAGATGTCATTTAGCCCGACTCAATCATACCAGTGCACACAAGCGCTGTCCCTTCTCCTCGACATTTAACCCCTTCGACATTTCCTTCCAATCCCTTCTCCCTAACGTGCTTTTATAGTTTCCTTCTATATGTATCTCTCCTCAACTATTCCCTGTGGGAGCAAGTTCCGCATTCCAACTACTCCCTCATTCTCCCCCAGAAGTGAAAACCGTGCCCACCCTATCCAAATCCATTTGGGTTTCTCTTCATGGCTCGTTTAATCTTCTGCCAATCTGTGCCCCTCTCTCTGTGCCATGGGTAGGGGAGACAGATCTTCACTGTCTGTGCCCCAAATTATGCTGTACACACCTTCATTATTTCACCCCTCAGCCTCCTCTGTTTGAAGAGAAACAGCCCCCAGCCAATCCAATCTTTCCTCTTGCCTGCAATTTTCAAGCCCTGACTAACTTTCTTGTAAACCTTCTCTGTATTCTTCCTAGAACATTAATCCCTTCCCAACTTCATTAGAAGGAGCTCCATCAGGCTCCTACCTGAGCACCCTCTTTGTAGTTATTCCACTCCTGAACCAAAGGATCAATATCCGACCGTAGACCATTTCTGAGATGTTCCGCTGTGTTTCGGACTGACACATTCTTCACCCAAGGCAGTGCAGACAGCAATGAAACAGCAACAACTCGCATTTACATAGCACCTCTGAGAAGCTACATTCCAATGTGCCTCACAGGATTTGATGTGATTTATTATTATCACGTGTACCTAGGTACAGTGAAAAGTTTTCTTTTGCGTGCAGTACCATGCATGACGGTAAGAGATTAAAGCGAGGAGTACAAGGTTACGGCTGTAGAGAAGGTGCACAACCAGCAAGTCGACATTAAATTTAAAATTTGAGAGGGTCCATTCCAAAATCTAATAACAGCGGGGTAGAAGATTTTCGTGAATCCGTTGGTGTGTGTGAGTGTCATCAGACAAAATGTGATAATCCCACCATCCTGAGGAGATGTGGGACAGGTGGGCTAAAGCTTAGTCAATGAGTGTTTTAAAACAGGAGAGAGGGACAGAGAGATTTAGGGAGGAAATTCCAAAGTTTAGGAGCCAGGAAGCTAAAAACAACAGACTATAAGGATGAAAACCAAGGATGTGTGTTAGCAGTGTCTGGAAGCGGACGTCCATCAATGTTCATGGGCCAGTGGTTGTGTGATTACACAGCTTGGAGGGAACATTGATCAAGGTCTGCAATAGTTCAAGAAGGGAACTCTCCCATCCTTCCTGATTAGGGGTGGGCATTAAATGCTGGCCCAGCCAGCTACTCCCAGATCCCATGAATGGTTGGAAGAAATTTAGGCAATAGATCAGATAGGATTCAAAAGTCTCGAATAATCAAACAAGTAACCTTCTAGCCTGACAGAACTCAACAAATTCCCAACACTCAATTACTCAAATGAACCACTTTCAATTTTAAGGTCAGAAAATTCACATCCTGTTTATTTGATTTCAACCCGGATTGGGACAATTTAAAGGCTGGAAATGTGAATCATCTCTCGTCAGGTAAACACAGTCTCAGGAGGACTCTCTTCTATATTAACTTTAATCTCCCTCAATAGCAATGTTCTGTTTGGTTTGTCTAATTAATTATAATTGGTGCACTGTTCCAGGCAGTTCTGAGAATCAGGTTTATAGTCATTTAAATTAAGACAGATTTTGTGTATTGTCTCCTCGTGTCTGATGAATTCCCTCCCTAATTGCATTGTGAGTCAACATACAGCATCTGGACTGCGGTAGTTTAAGATGCAGCTCACCACCAACCTCTAAAGGGGCAACTAGGGATGGGCAATAAACGCTGGCCCAGCCGGTGACACCCACATCCCACAAATGAATAATTAAAAAGAAGAATGTTGATCAATTTCTACAGTCTATCTTGTAGATAGTACAGAGGGAGTGGATGTTTGTGGATGTGGAGCCAATCAAATGGGCTGCTTTGTCCTGGATGGCTTCAAGCTTCTTGAGTGTTGTTGGGGCTGCACCCATCCAGGCAAGTGGGGAGTATTCCATCACACTCCTGACTTGTGCCTTGTAGATGGTGGACAGGCTTTGGGAGTCAGGAGGTGAGCTCCTCACTGCAATCCCAGCCTCTGACCTGCTCCTGTAGCAACTGTATTCCCATGGCTAGTTCATTGAGTTTCTGGTCAATGGTAACCCTCTCCCTAGGATGTTAGAGGTAGTGAATTTGGTGATGGCGATGTCCAGAGGGAATGACTTGATTCTTTCTTGTTAGGCATCGCAAGGCAAGTGGGGAGTTTTCCATCAGATTCCACACATGTTCCTGGAAGTGTATTAGATAGTTATAGACAAAGATTGAGAGCAGGGGCACAGCGAGAGTTAAAAGCACATGTGTGACTGCAGGAAGGATATTTCTGATGAAGGTTTCAGAGAGAGTGAGAGAGTGAAAGCTGAATGGGATGGGCAGGTTAGGACTGGTTCGATGGGAGGGCGTGGATCCAAGGTTGTAAAACCAGATCTCTGTCTCTGGCTGCCTCTCACTCCAGGAAGAGTTCTCCTCTGTGGCAGAGCCCATTCAGGCTGCTCTGTCCAGAGCGGCTATCCCCCAGTATGCCGAGCTGCACAGAGGTGGAGCCGGGGACGGAGGCCCCAAGTGGCCTGAAGAGGAGGGCAAGACCGGCTATTCAGCCACGGCGGCGTCGCGGTGCCCCCGACACTGGCGACCGGCGCAACGCGCGGGAGAGGGACCGGGTGCGACTGGTCAACCTGGGCTTCGCCAACCTGCAGCGGCATGTGCCCCAGCATGGGGCAGGCAAGAGGATGAGCAAAGTAGACACACTGCGATCAGCAAGTGACTATATCCGGAGGTTGGAGCTGCTGCTGAGGGAACCAGAAGCTGGAGACACCCTGCGATCTGTCACCTCAGCGCCGGTCAGTGAGTCGCCCTCCGAGTCCTCCCCCTCTGACTCATCCTCATCCGACTCCCCCCGCTCCTCCTATGCTTTGGGGGACTTCTCCCACTCTGTACATGATCTTGTGGCCTACAAGGAATGGCTGACAATCGAGTGACCCAGGTAAGTCCTGTTTCTAGGTGAGATCAGCCACGATCTTATTGAATGGAAGAGCAGGCTCTAGGGTTTGATTGAGCTTCTCCTACCCCTAGCTGTTGGGAGGGTAAGGGTTCACCAGGGCTCTGGAGGGGGTGTGTGGATTATTCTCAGGGGGCAGAGAATGCTGATTTTCTCTTGCGACCCAGGAGAAGTCATGGTTAATGAGGTTCAGTCACATTGCTGGGGGGTGGTGGCACCAGGCAGGAACGTCTTTCACAACTTTTCCGAGTGCTTCAAGGAAATGCTTTCCGAGACACAGTCGCGGATGTGCCAGCCGATCTGAGCTTGGCCAATGCCCACAAGTAGCATTGTGGGAATGACCAGCCCATCTGTTGAACTGAATGTTGGCCAGGACACCGCAGAGAGCTCCCTTGCCTCTGAAATAGCGCCGCGTGATCTCTAACCAGGGCCTTTCCTAGCACCTTATTAAAAGTGCTCACTTCTGACAGTGCGGAACATTCAGCAAGGGTTGTCCTGGAAGCATCAGCACAGAATCTGAGCTCCAGCCTCTGGAGTTGGCCCTTGGGCCTACTCAGTGAGAGATGAAATTGTTACCCACTCTTCCAGAAAGAGTCTGTGGTGTCCATCACAGGGAGGGGGAAAGAGGAGAGGGTGGTCCATTGGTCTTTGTAACAGGGAATTAGAATGGGAGACACTAGATGTGATAGGTTTGTCTCCAGTTGTTGCTAAACATGAAATAAGATAGTGACCTTAAGCAGCAAGGAGCAGCTCCCAAAGGCCAAGGACACAGTTTTGTGCTGCTCATCTTGATTCTTACTCCCTGATTGCAGTTTGGGAACAAATTATTGCTCATCGCACCCAATGATAGAAGGCTGCATATCACACACAGAGAATCGTAGAATCCCTACAGTGCGAAAAGCAGGCCATTCAGCCCATTGGGTCTGCACCAACCTTCCAAAGAGCATCCCATCCAGATCTAGTCCCCTGCCCTATCCCTGTATTTCCCATGGCTAACCCACCCAGTCTGCACATCCCTAGGGCAGTTTAGCACGGCCAATCCACCCTTACCTGCACATCCCTGGGCACTACGGAACAATTTCCCATTGGCCAATCTACCCTAACCTGCACGTCCCTGGGCACTACGGAACAATTTCCCATTGGCCAATCCACCATAACCTGCACATCCCTGGGCACTACGGAACAATTTCCCATTGGCCAATCTACCCTAACCTGCACATCCCTGGGCACTACGGGACAATTTAGCATGGCCAATCCACCCTAACCTGCACATTGTTGGACCGTGGGAGGAAACTGGAGCGATCCCATGCAGACACGGGGAGAACGTGCAAACTTCACACAGATGATCACCCGAGGCTGGAGTCAAACCCGGGTCCCTGGCACTGTCAGGAGTGCTAACCACTGAGCCACTGTGCTAACCTGGAAAAGGGGAGGCTAGGAGATTTGATAGTTTTCAGGATCATGAGGGGCCTGGATGGAGTAGATATGGGGAATCTATTCCTGCTCATAAAAGGATCAAGAATGAGAGGACACAGATTTAATTTGCAAAAGAAGCACATGCTGTAAGGGACCATATATTTTTCTTAAGATATTGAAATGGAAGTCTGACTGTTATATTGCTGATATAAGTGGAGAATTTCACAACTTGATAAAAAAAAGTTATTTTTAGCTGTGCAGGACAATCTCGAAGCAGTGAGGAGGATAGTTTGAGACACAGGGGGGTCTTTGAGTGAAGGGAAAGACAGAATGACGACTGCCATTGGATTGGTTGAGCCGCAGGGCAGCCAGACACCTGTGAGCCAGAGAACATTTCTCTCCACCCCTTTGTCAGTCCATGTGGGGGAAAAGACAGAAAACCAAGAAAGATTAAAAGGAACAAAAACAAAGTTGCTGGAAAAGCTCAGCAGGTCTGGCAGCATCTGTGAAGGTAAAAACAGAGTTAAC
>NC_063368.1:17740768-17743261 GCF_021869965.1 Rhincodon typus
AGGGAGCGCCGCACTGTCGGAGGGTCAGTGCTGAGGGAGCGCCGCACAGTCGGAGGGTCAGTGCTGAGGGAGCGCCGCACTGTCGGAGGGTCAGTGCTGAGGGAGCGCCGCACTGTCGGAGGGTCAGCGCTGATGGAGCGCCGAACTGTCGGAGGGTCAGCGCTGATGGAGCGCCGCACTGTCGGAGGGTCAGCGCTGATGGAACGCCGAACTGTCGGAGGGTCAGCGCTGATGGAGCGCCGAACTGTCGGAGGGTCAGCGCTGATGGAGCGCCGAACTGTCGGAGGGTCAGCGCTGAGGGAGTGCGGCACTGTCGGAGGGTCAGTGCTGAGGGAGCGCCGCACTGTCGGAGGGTCAGTGCTGAGGGAGACTTGTTCTGAGGTTCAGTCTTGAGGGAGTCTCACTGTGTAGGAGCTGTTCACATTGAGCATGCTCACTGCCTATCCCCTGTCGTTGGCTGTGAAAGATTGAAGAAGAGTTCAGTCTCCTTTGCTGTCCAATATTTATCACTCAATCGAGGCAGCAAAAGCAAGTGATCTGGTCACCATCATTTGGTTTGTTGTGGGAGTTTGCCTTGTGCATATTTTCAGCTCCTTCGCCTACAGCAGGGACCACGTCTTACAAATTCACCTCCGATTTGGATCCCGGTCCTGGAACTCATTCCCTAACAGCGCAGCGGGTGTCCCTACACGCCAAGGACTGCAGCAGTTCAGGAAGGGGCTCAACCCCACCCTCACCAGGGTCAATTAGGGATGGGTGAAACATCTCGCACAACAGAGAAGGAGAAACTTCAAGAAGACTCTTCATTTTCTGTAAAGTGTCTGGGAGACACTTAATAAATGTGAGATCTTTCTCTATAAACCACAGATGATTATTCAGTGAGGCTGCACGAAATTGAGAATGAACTGTTGCATTTTGAGTATTTTATTATAACCTTACAATTAGACAAGGTCTCAGAATGAATAGGAGCATTCACAAAGTGAGTGTGGACCTGGGTCATCCAGATTTTAGATAATCCTGTCCTGAGGAAGTAGGCGTAGTGATTGTAACAAGGTCAACCAGGTGGATCTTATAGAAAATGAGTTCCCTGATTGGGGCTATTAATCTGGTCAAGTGAGTGAGTCCTGGCTGGCAGATATAAACAGGAGTGTCAGGGGTTCTGTTCATCTGAGGAGCTCGCTCTGAGCTAGCTGGGTCAGTGTCATGTACTGTGCACATGTGAATAAAGGGTGACTTGGAGATGGGATACCAGACTTTGTGGAGTTATTTCAGGATGGTTAAAGGTTTTGTCAAGGGCTGGAGTTGGGATTTGCTTGGGAGCACCTCCTTGTCCCAGAGGGTGCTTACAAGGTGCAGATTTGGGGACAGGGTCACCCAACATCTGAGGATTTGCCCGGAGAGAGTGTTCCCTTGTCGGTGAGCCATGCCATAAGGAGGAGTGTGGTTGAGGAGGCCTGGACCAGAATCAGCCCTCATTCTTGGGACTGGAGGGTTACCTTATGAGGAAAGATTGGACAGGCTGGGCCTAGAGCCATTGGAGTTTAGGAGAATGAGAGGCAATCTTGTTGCAACGCCTACAGTTCTGAGGGAATGTGGCAAGACAGATGCTCAGAGAGAAACAGAGTGCTGGAGAAACTCAGCAAATCTTGCAGTGTCTGTTGAGAGAAAAAGATATGGAGGTGCCGATGTTGGAGTGAGATGGACAAAGTCAGAAGTCACACGCGTCAGGTTACAGTCCAACAGGTTTATTTGAAATCACAAGCTTTTGGGGTGCTGCTCCTTTGTCAGGTGTAGTCACTTCACCTGACGAAGGAGCAGTGTTCTGAAAGCTTGTGATTTCAAATAAACCTGTTGGACTGTAACCTGGCGCGTGTGACTTCTGACTTTGAGAGCAAAAGAGAATTAATGTTGCAAAAACAAGCACTTAACTATTCTAATCCTATTTTTCAATACTTGTTTTATGTTTGATTGTCCTCTGTTTCCTATTCAGCATTTAGCTGTAAAATTAAACTGTAAAACCATTTTTATATCAAAGAAATAAGGCCTCACATCTTATGTGTCAGTGTTTGTGTTTTAGTGCTTTGTGTGTGTGTGTGTGTGTGTGCCTGTGTGTGTTAGTGTGTGTGTATTAGTGCATATGTTTGTATGAGTGTGTGTTAGTGTGTGCATTTGGGCGTGTGTAGATGTGTGCATTTGTGTGTTTATGTGTGTGTGTGTTAGTGTGCATGTTTGTATGAGTGTGTCTTAGTGTGTACACATTTGTGTGAGTGTGTGTTAGTGTGTACACTTTTGTGTGAGTGTGTATTAGTGTGTATAGTTTGTGCATTAGCGTGTGTTTTGTGTTTTAGTGAGTGTGTGTTAGTGTGTATAGTTTGTGCATTAGCGTGTGTTTTGTGTTTTAGTGAGTGTGTGTTAGTGTGTATAGTTTGTGCACTAGCGTGTGTTTTGTGTTTTAGTGAGTGTGTGTTAGTGTGTATAGTTTGTGCACTAGCG
>NC_063368.1:17743271-17744941 GCF_021869965.1 Rhincodon typus
AGTGAGTGTGTGTTAGTGTGTATAGTTTGTGCACTAGCGTGTGTTTTGTGTTCAGTTGCTTTACTTTTTTTAACGAATTCAGAGCTCACTTGTGTGAATGCTCCCAATCCAACAACTTCAGCACATAACCTGTAGCTCTCCTGAGGGAATCGGTATTAACGAAGGTTAAGATGAGATGTGAAACTTGAGCCTGCCTTCTCAGTTCTATATAAAAGACCCCATACTTACTGTTTGAGGAAAAGCAGGGGAGATATGACCAATATTTATCCCACGTTCGATATCACTACAAACAGTAACAGGTTAGTCCTGCCTGTGAGAGTCTCTGTGTTGAAGTTGGAGTCTGTGCAATATTACAGCAGTATGTACACTTCAAAAGTGACTGAGGAAGCTTTGGGGGTTTTTAAAAAAACTTCATTCACAGGATGTGAACGTTGCTGACTAGGCCAGAATTTATTGCCCAGAGGGCAGTCAAGAGTCAATCACATTGCTGTCTGGAGTCACATGTAGGCCAGACTCAGTGAGTACAGCAGATTTACTTCACTGAAGGACATTAGTGAACCACATGGGCTTTTCCTGACAACTGACACAGCTAATTCCTCAATTAACTCTTAATTTCAGATTTAAAAAAAGATTTATTCCAAACTCCACCATCTACCTTGGCAGGATTTGAACACAGGTCCCCAGATCATGACTGGAGTTTTTGGGCAGTAATAGAAGAGTGATTATCATTAGGCCATTGCCTCCCCTTGAAAGCTGGTAGGGTGCTTTGTATTCTAGGCTTCAGTATAAAGGGCGTAGAGTACAAGAGCAGGAAGGTTATGATGACTTTATGTAAGATGCTGGCTAGGCCTTAGTTAGAGTATCGTGTACACTTTAGGAAGTTTGTGAACGTGTTGGAGAGAGTGCAGAAGCGGTTTACACGAATGGCTCCAGGGATGCAAAACAGCAATTATGAGGATAGACTGGAGAACGCGGGACTGTTTTACTCAGAAGGAAGGTGATTGAAGGGATGTTTGATAGCAGTTTTGAAAGTCAAGAAGAGATCTGTACAGCGTAGATAGGGAGAAGCTGTTCCCACTTGTAAAAGAATAGAGAACCAAAGGACACGGTTGTAAAGTGTTTAAAAAAAAAACAAACACGAGGCGAGAAAATTATCCAGTGAAAGGGCAGCAGGAACGCCAAAAGTGGCCAAATGCCTGCTCTAAGCGAGAGAGACAGTTTAGTTCAGGGGATGAAGTTTGGTGCCGGAACCGTGGAAATAGCCCTGAATGGTGCGAGGTGAGGTTGATGCAAGGTCGGGTCCCGTGACTTAGGAAGTTTGGGTAGGTAATACAGTCCAGAACGAATACGTGGATCACCTGAGCAGTTACCTCGCAAACGGGGCAGGAGCAAAACATACCTGGCCCTTCAGAACAGCCAGAAGGCCTGCAGGTGCTCCCGCTCCATCTCAGGGTCTGAAGTGGATGTAGCCTCAATACCGTTGCTGCTGGAAGAAGAGAAGGAAATTCTCTCGAGATGCTCTGGACACTAGAGATGGGCTTCATTCTGGTACACGCTGTCTGTGTCCAAGTCACAGGAACTGGACCTGGGGCGAAAATATTGCAGGGAAAGCTACAAGAGAGAGACCAGGCCTACATCCCCAAAGTTCATGAGGTGGGGGGGGGGGGGGG
>NC_063368.1:17745041-17750907 GCF_021869965.1 Rhincodon typus
TGGGTGGGTGCTGCAGTTTGTACTGATTGGAATGAGGTGGATCTTGTTGAATACGAGGTCCTTGATTGGGTTGTTCGCCTGAGCCAATCAGGAAAGCCCTGGCCGACAAATACAGCCAGGAGATTAAAATCTCCTGAATCCAGGGGCTGACTCTGAGCTGGTTGGTCGGAGCCAGTGTACTGTGCACACGTAAAGAAAGGGAGACTTGGTGATGGGATACCGGTCTCTGTGCATTTACTTCATCCAGCAAGTGGCCTGGGTTTGGAATGTACAGCCTGGCAGTGGGGTGGAGGCAGGTTCAGATGGGGCCTTTGTGGGGAGAAGGCAGGTGATTGACACTCGGTTGGAACACTCAGACACGATGGGCCAAATGGCCTCATTCTGCACCCTAACAAATCTGTGCAATTTTCCTTTTCTTATAGTTTGCTGCTTGAGAGACTCAAACTGATGCGAGGAGGGATCATATTTACTCAGGGCTTTCTGTTTCTGGTTTATTTGCAAATGGGAGTTGGAACAATGCAACATGTCAAACAAACAGGACGTGATGAATCATTTTTTCAGATCTTCACTGTCTGACATCCTGCATGAAGTCATTATCATTCCAAGAAATGACTCAGATGTGACAGAACAGAGAGGTGATTTCTGAAACATGGTTTAGACGCACAGGAAGAAATGTAGATAGGGCCAGGAAGCTGCAAAGGGGTGCTGATCAGTTAAATCACTGAGAAAGAACTATTTTTAAAATTCATTCGCAGGACGAGGGCATCATTGGCTGGGCCAGCATTTATTGCTTATCCCTAATTACCCAGAGGGTAGTTTAAGAGTCAACCACATTGCTGTGGGTCTGGAGTCACATGTAGGTCAGACCAGGTAAGGATGGCCCTTTCCTTCCCTAAAGGACATTAGTAACCCAGATGGGCTTTTCCTGACAATTGACAATGGTTTCATGATAATGATTAAACTCTTCATTCCAGATTTATATTGAATTTAAATTCCACTTGCTGTGGCAGGATTTGAAGTCAGGTCCCCAGAATATTATGCAGGTCTCTGGATAAACAGTCCAGCAATAGAGTTTTTTGAAGAGGTAACCAAGAGGATAGATGAGGTTAGGGCAGTGGATGTTGTCTATATGGACTTTAGTAAGGCCTTTGACAAGATCCCACATGGCAGGCTAGTCATAAAGGTCAGGTCACATGGGATCCAGGGAGAGCAGGCTAATTGGATTCAAAACTGGCTCGATGGTTGGAAGCAGAGGGTAATGGTTGAAGGTTGTTTCTCGGACTGGAGGCCTGTGACTAGTGGTGTGCCACAGGGGTCAGTGCTGGTACCTTTGTTACTTGATATTTATAGAAATGATTTGGATGTGAACGTACGAGGCATGATTAGTAAGTTTGCAGATAATATAAAATTAGGAGGTATCATTGATAGTGAGGAAGGTTATCAAAAATTGTAGAGGGATCTTGATCAGATGGGGAAGTGGGCTAAGGGTTGGCAAAGGCAATTCAATACAGATAAGTGTGAGGTGTTGTAGTTTGGAAAGTCAAACCAAGGGAGGACTTATTCAGTAAATGGTAAGGTCCTGAGGAGTGTTGTGCAATGGAGGGACCTAGGAGTAAAAGTACATAGTTCATTGACAGCAGCATCACATGTAGGCAAGGTGGTGAAGAAGGTATTTAGCACGCTGGCCTTCATCGAGGCACTGAGTATAGGAGTTGGGACAGTTGTATAAGTCATCGGTGAGGCTGCACTTGGAGTATTGTGTATATTTTCAGTCACCCTGTTATAGGAAAGACATAGTTAAACTGGAAAGTGTGCAAAGAAGATTTATGAAGATATTGCCAGGACAAGAAGGCCTGAGTTATAGGGAGAGGTTGGCCAGCATAGGACTTTACTCCTTGGAATGTAGGAGAATGAGGGGTGACCTTATTGAAGTGTATAAAATCATGAGGGGTACAGATAGGATGAATGCATATAGTCTTTTTCCCAGGAATGGGGAATTGAAAACTAGAGGGCATAGGTTTAAGGTGAGAGTGGAAAGATGTAAGAAGGACCTGAGGGGCAACTTCTTCACGCAGAGAGTGGTGTGTATATGGAATGGGCTGCCAGAGAAAGTGGTTGAGGCAGGTGCAATAGCAACTCTTAAAAACATTTGGATAGGTACATGGATGGGAATGTTTTAGAGGGATATGGACTAAATGTGGGCAGTTGGAGCTAGCTGAGTGGGCACCATGTTCAGCACAGGCATGTTTGGGCCGAAGGGCCTGTTTCCATGCTATATTACTGTATGACTCGATGACTCTAATACCACTAGGCCATCACCATTCCCTGTAGCATATGGTAGTCATTCACTTTGAACTAAGAAAGATATACCGATTTTTTTTTTGAATAGGAAGGGGCAGAAGTGACTAAACCACGGTGGATAAGTACAAAAAGACTTTCAACAAGCTAATAAAATGTTAATATCTAACTCTGTTTCACTGTTTTTTTGTTGACAATCATGCCTGACAAATCTGCTGGAATTCTTTGAGAGTATAAATAATAGAATCGATCTGGGGAGCAAGAGGAAGTGGTTTCTTTGGACTTTCAAAAGGTTTTCGACAATGTCTCATATAAAGGATTAATGTGTGAAGCTAAAGCACATGGGATTGGGGGTGATGTATTGAAATAGATAGGGAATTGCTTGGCAGAGAGGAAACAAAGATCCATCCCCACCTCCTTGACCTGCCCGTCTCCTCTCCACCTATCTGCTCCTTTATCCATCTCCCATCCACCTCCGCCTCTCTCTCTATTTATTTTAGAATCCCCTTCCCCTCCCCCATTTCTGAAGAAGGGTCCAGACCCGAAACGTCAGCTTTCCTGCTCCTCTGATGCTGCTTGGCCTGCTGTGTTCATCCAGCTCTACACCTTGTTATCTCAGAAACAAATGGGTCTTTTTCTGAATGTCAGGCAGTGAGTAGTGGGGTACTGCAGGAATCGGTACTAGGACCCTAGCTATTCACAATGCATATTAATGATTTAGAGGAGAGAACTGAATGTAACATCTCAAAATTATCATAGCTGGGTGGGAGGGTGTGCTGTGAGGAGGATGTAGAGATGTTTCAGTGTGATTTGAATAGGCTGAGTGGGAAAATGAATGGCAGGTTTAGTATAATGTGGGTAGTTATGAGGCTACCCACTTTTGTAGCAAAAATAGGAAGGTAGATCATTATTTGACTGGCTGTAAATTGAGAGCGGAGAATGTTCAACAAGACATGGGTGTTCTTTGCTGAAAGTACGGCTTGTGGGTGCAGCAGGCAGTAACGAAGGTAAACAGTATGTTGTCCTTCATAGCGAGAGGATTCAAGCACAGGAACAAAGATGTCTTGCTGCAACTGTACAGGGCATTGGTGAGGCCACACCTGGAGTATTATGTGCAATTTTGGTCTCCTTACCTGAGGAAGGATGTTCTTGCTACACAGGGAGTGTAACAAAGGTTTACCAAACTGACTCCTGGGATGGCAGGATTGACATTTGAGGAGAGATCGACTCAGTTAGGATTATAGTCACCGGAGTTAAGGGAAATGAGTGGGATCTCACAGAAACTTATAAAATTCTAACAGGAGTAGGCTGGTTAGATTCAGGAAGGATGTTCCTGATGGTGGGGGAGTTAAGAACAAGGCTCATAGTTTAAAGGTAAGGGGTAAACTTTTTAGGACTGAGATGAGGAGAAATGTCTTCATGCAGAGAATGGGGACCATGTGGAATTCTCTGCCACAGAAAAAAGGCAGAGGCCAAAATCTTATGTGTTTTCAAGAAGGAGGTAGATATAGCTCTTGTGGCTAAAAGGATCAAGGCATATGGGGGAGAGGGATTTGGACATTAGCTCCATCAGCTATGATCATATTGAATGATGGACCATGCTTAAGGGGTTGAATGGCCTACTCATGCTCCAATCTTCAATGTTATGTTGCTAAGAAGCTGACATTTCAGTACAGAGCTGAGGCTGTGCTACACTGTCAGAGGCACCGTTTTTCAGATGAAATATTAAACTGTGCCTCTGTCTGGTCTCCCAAATAGCTATGAAAATACCTCCAGCCCATGACTGCATGAGAAGTAAGGGAGAGAGTGCAGTGCAGTCAGCATTGAGTGAGACAGACTGGGGAGAGAGTGCACAGCAGTCAGCGTTGCAGTGAGGCAGATTGGAGAGACTATTTTTTATTCATTAATGGGATGAGGGCAGCTCTGGCTAGGCCAGCATTTATTACCCATCTGTAATTGCCCAGAGGGCAATTGCTGTGGGTCTGGAGTCACATGTACACGAGTCTAGGTAAGGATGGCAGTTTCCTTCCCTAAAGGGCATTAGTGAACCAGATGGGATTTTCCGTCAATCGACAATGAGTTCATGGTCATCATTAGACTCTTAATTCCGGATATTTTATTGAATTCAATTTCTACCATCTGCTGTGGCGGGATTCAAAACCAGCCTCCCAGAATGTTACCTGGGTCTCTGGATTAACAGTCCAGCGGTAAAACACCACTAGACCATCACCTCCCTCTGTAGTTAAAATTTTCAAGAAGGATTTGGATCTGGTTCTTTGGGCTAAAGGATTCAAAGGGTATGGGAAGTAAGCAGGAACAGACTACTGCGTGGGATGATCAGCCATGATCATACTGAGTGGCAGAGCAGGTTCGAGTGGCCTGTTCCTCTTCCTATTTTCTATGTTTTTATGCTTCTCCCCAGTGTTCAGGAAAACATTCACGTGTATACCACTGTCACCTCTACAAGCGCTCCCCCACCAGCCCAAAACTAATCTCCCCAACACAGCGAATTAGACCCTGGGCTGATTCTCCAGGAAATGCAGTCATACCAGACTTAATCTGTGCAGGGAATCATATCAAATTTGTGCTATTTTTAGTTGAAACATCACACCACACAAAAAGTCATCTGAGTTCAGTACAGTGTGTGCAGTCTTGCAATAAAGTGCTGGTCTCACAAAAAAATCCAAACCGGAGAAGACTGAAATGGTAAAGGTATGATCCTGCAGATGCTGGAAATCTGAAACAAAACAGAAAATACTGGAGAAACTCAGCAGGTCTGGCAGCACCCATGGAGAAAGAAACAGAGTTAACATTTTGAGTCGGGCTGAAACATCTGAAAACTGTCGTGGTAATGGATCAAGCAATTTATTTGAAGGTTCAGGATGTTTATTGTTCTATGTGGCTGTAGCTGTGGGATCTTGCTGTGTGAAAATTGATGGATGTATTTACCTTGAGAGTGACTAGTATAGTTCACTCAGGCATTCTGAGAGTGTGCAAAGTTCTATTCAAGTGCACGTTTCTTATTGTTCCACTTTGAGTGAGATCTGTGTGAGTTGAGTTTGAGTCAGTGCAAGATGAAATGTATTTAATTGTTAATGTAAGCTAGCTCGAGGGCACTTTATGCAGGATGCAGAGATATTTTTGCGAACAGATCATCCCTCAATGAATAGGTAAGTGCCTCACCCAGTTAACACCCAAATGCCCCTTGGAAATGTTCAGTACTGTTGGCTAAACATGCGTCAAGGACGCACGTTCCTAATACAAACCAAGTGGACTATTCCAATGCCTCACTTCCTCTCAAAGAATCATTTATGTACCAGGAGCTTGCAAGCTACGAATGTGGTTTGTGGTGATGCCAGCAATTGTCAGCACCTATACCCAGCCTCTCAATAGACAACCTAGTGTCCTGACCAAGATGAGGGTCAGTGCTGAGGGAGCGCTGCACTGTCGGAGGGTCAGTGCTGAGGGAGTGGGCACTGTCAGAGGGTCAGTGTTGAGGGAGAGCCGCACTGTCGGAGGGTCAGTGCTGAGGGAGCGCCGCACTGTCAGAGGGTCAGTGCTGAGGGAG
>NC_063368.1:17750917-17755242 GCF_021869965.1 Rhincodon typus
CAGTGCTGAGGGAGCGCCGCACTGTCAGAGGGTCAGTGCTGAGGGAGTGCCGCACTGTCGGAGAGTCAGTACTGAGGGAGTGCCACACTGTCGGAGGGTCACTATTGAGGGAGTGCCGCACTGTCAGAGAATCAGTGCTGAGGGAGTGCCGCACTGTCGGAGGGTCAGTGCTGAGGGAATGCCGCACTGTCGGAGGGTCAGTGCTGAGGGAATGCCGCACTGTCGGAGGGTCAGTGCTGAGGGAGTGCTGCACTGTCGGAGAGTCAGGGCTGAGGGAGTGCTGCAATGTCGGAGGGTCAGTACAGAGGGAGTGCTACACTGTCCGAGTGTCAGTGCTGAGGGAATGCCGCACTGTTGAAGGGTCAGTGCCGAGGGAATGCCGCACTGTTGGAGGGTCAGTGCTGAGGGAGTGCTGCACTGTCAGAGGGTCAGTGCTCAGGGAGAGCCGCACTGTCGGACGGTCAGGGCTGAGGGGATGTCGAGCCTGTGGAATTCTCTACCATAGAAAGTGGTTGAGGCTAAAATGTTGAGTGAGTTCAAGAAGGAGTTAGTTGTGGTTTTTATTGTTGAAGGGATTAAAGGCTATGGGGAGAAAGTAGGAACAGGGGACTGTGTTGGCTGATCAGCCATGATCATATTGAACAGCAGAATAGATTCAGAAGTTGAAATGGTTCGCTCCTGCTCCTGTTTGTTATGCTTCCATGTTCTTTGGATCAACGGCGAGAGGACATAGATTTAAAATAATTTGTGAAGATTGGACTATAACATGGGATAAACCTTTGCACATAGCAAGTAGTCAAGGTGTGGTATACACGGCCTGAAAGTAGGGTAGAGGCAGGTTCAATCAAAGGTTCAAAAGGGATTGGACCGTTATTTGGGGAGAAACAATCCCAAGGTTGTGCAGACGACTGCTACTGAGAGAAATGTTTTATTGGTCGAGCCAGTGCCAGCACATGGAGCGTCCATATGGCTTACCTCTGCACTGTCACAACTCGGAGATTTTGTGAAGAGCCCTTTGCAATAATTATTCGGCCCACTTCATTCATTCAGAATCGGATTTTTACTTTCTGGAATATAGGGTGTGAATTATAAATTGAGGGGAAGCCAATTCTTGTTTGTGTGGATCTTGTGAAACGAAATGTACAAGACCCGACCTGCCACATTGTAGAAAGGGCCAATGTGATCATTCCATCTGCAACGTCACAGGAATGACTTACGTCATTGAGCAGGAACTAACTCCACTGTTGCCAAGTATTAAGCATACTTCAAAGTTTAAACCTTTTTATAATCTATCATGTTTCAGTGCCTCTCTTCAATGCTTTCCTTTCTATTGATCTTTCTAAATTAAGTTTTTAAAAATTTATTTGTTGGAGGTAGGCATTGCTGGCTGGGCCAGCATTTATTGCCCGTCCCTAGTTGCCCCTTGAGAAGGTGGGGGTGAGCTGCCTTCTTGAACTGTTGCAGTCCATGTGTGGTGGGTAGACCCACAATGCCCTTAAAGAAGGAATTCCAGGATTTTGATCCAGTGACAGTGAAGGAACGGCGATATATTTCCAAGTCAGGATGGTGAGTGGATTGGAGGGGAACTTGAAAGGGGTGATGTTCCCATATATCTGCTGCCCTAGTCCTTCTAGATGGAAGTGATCGTGGGTTTGGAAGGTGCTGTCTGAGGATCTTTGGTGAATTTCTGCAGTGCATCTTGTAGATAGTACACACTGCTGCTACTGAGCGTCAGTGGTGGAGGGAGTGGATGTGGTGTCAATCAAGCGGGGGTTGTTTTGTCCTGGATGGTGTCAAGCTTCTTGAGTGTTGTTGGGGCTGCCCCCATCCAGGCAAGTGGGGAGTAATCCATCACATTCCTGACTTGTGCCTTGTAGATGGTGGACAGGCTTTTGGGAGTCAGGAGGTGAGTTGCTGGCCGCAGTATTCCTAGCCTCCGAGCAGGTCTTATAGCCAATGTGTTTATGTGGTGAGTTCAGCTGAGTTTCTGATCGATGATAACCCCCCAGGATGTTGATAGTGGGGGATTCAGTGATGGAACACCATTGAATGTCAAGGGGCGGCAGTTAGATTTTTGCAATCAAACTAATCTTCAGCTGGGCAAATTGGTACAGGCTCCAGTTTTGGGACTCTCTGCCAATTAAGACCATAAGATATAGGAGTATAATTAGTCCATTGGCCCATCAAGTCTGTTCCACTATTCGTATGTTTCTCAACCCCATTCTAGTGCCTTCTCCCTGTAATCCTAAAACCCCTTACTAATCAAGAAACTATCCATTTTTGTCTAAAATACACACAATGACTTGGCCTCCATAGCCCTCTGTGGCAATGAGCTCCACAGATTTACCACCCTCTGGCTGAAAAAAATTCCTCTTCATTTCAGGTCTAAAGGATTGTCCCTTCACTCTGAGACTGTGCGCTCAGGTCCTTGTCTCTCCTACTAGTGGAAACATCTTCTCCACATCCATTCTATCCAGGCGTCTCAATATTCTGTAAGCTTCGATCAGAACCCCTCCCCTGCATCCTCCTAAACTCCATCAAGTACAGACCCAGAGTCCTCAATCTCTCCTCATATGACAAGCCCTTCATCCCCGGGATCATTCTTGTAAACCTCCTCTGGACCACCTCCAATGCCAACACATCCTTCCTCAGATACAGGGCCCAAAATTGTTCACAATGTTGCAAGTGCGATCTGCCCAGAGCCTTGTACAGCCTCAGCAGTACATCTCCGCTCTTGTATTCTAGCCCTATTGAAATGAATACTAACATTGCATTTGCCTTCCTAACTGCCAACTGAACCTGCATGTTAACCTTAAGAGAATCCTGAATTAGAACTCCCAAGTCCATTTGTGCTAGAAACTTTCCAAAGCCTTTCCCTATTTAGAAAATAGCCTATGCTTCTATTCTTCCTACCTCACAGTTTCCCACTTGTATTCCATCTGCCACTTCAATCTGCCCATCCTTTCGATAGGGCGCATATCCTTGGGTGTTTAGTTCCCAGCCCTGATCCCCTTGCAGCCACGTCTCTGTGATACCCACAACATCGTACCTGCCAATTTCAGTCTGTGCTTCAATCTCATTCCCTTTGTTTAATATCCTGTGTACATTTAAAAACAACACCTTCAGCTCTGCATTGACTGACCTCCTTCTCATAGCTGTCCCCTTATCTGCTGTGCCTGAAGTTAGATTCCTGACCCTTTCCACACTCTCTGTCCTATCCTTTGTTCTGGAAAATTTAATAACTTCTGCTGAACCCTTCCCTTCCTTTAACATTTTTCCACAATGTTCCATGAAATTGACCCCTCCCACCACCACTATTTAGTTTTAACCCCTATCCACAGCCCTAGTTATGCATTTTGCCAGGGCATTGCTCCCAGCATGATTCAGCTGGAGCCCATCCCATCGGAACAGCTCCTTACTTCCCCAGGTCTGGTGCCAATGTTCCATGATTTCAGACCTGTTTCTCCTCCACCAAACTTTGATCCAGGCATTTACCTCTTTAATCTCATTGACCCTGTGCCAATGAGCTCGTGGTTCAGGTAGTAATCCAGAGATTAATACCTTTTTGGTTTTGCTTTCTCATGTTCCTTATTTAACCCCTAACTGCTCATACTCCCTCTGCAGAAACGCTTTCCTCTTCCTACAGATACCGTTGGTGCCTACATGGACCACGACAACTGAACCATTTCCCCTCCTACTCCAAGTTCCTCTGCAACCTGAATGAGATATACTGAACTGGTGCACCAGGCAGGCAACACAGTCTTCAGAACTCTCGATCCTGGCCACAGAGAACAGTGTGTATTCTCTTGGCTACTCTATTACCAATTACAACTACGTTTCTCTCTTGCAATGGCTCCCTGTACTAGCTATGATCAGTTTGCTCATCCTCCCTACAGCCCCCACTCGCATCCATACGGGGAACAAGAATCGTAAGCCTGTTAGACAAGCTCAGGGGCTTCAGTCCTTGATTCCTCCACCTGCCTCGCTCATAGTCACACTCCCCTTTCCCTGACCACTGACCAGATTTGAGGTAGCTAATCTAAGGGTTACGGCTGCCTCCTGAAACACAGCATCCAAGTAACTCTCCCCCTCCCTGATGTGTCACTGTGTTCAGCTCATCAGCTCTGAGCCAGAGTTCCTCAAGCAACCAGCTCTTGCTACACATGTGGTCACTATCAACCACAATGGGGTCCACCAGCTCCCATATCATGCAGTTACAACACTTTGTCTGGCCCTGCATCTCTATTTTATTTCGAGATAGTAGGAACTGCAGATGCTGGAGTCTGAGATAACAAGGTGTAGATCTGGATGAACACAGCAGGCCA
>NC_063368.1:17765242-17790963 GCF_021869965.1 Rhincodon typus
TGGGACCCTTCTTCAGAAATGGGGATTTCTGAAGAAGGGTCCCAACCCGAAACGTCAGCTTTCCTGCTCCTCTGATGCTGCCTGGCCTGCTGTGTTCCTCCAGCTTCACACTGTGTTATCTCTGACTCCAGCATCGATAGTTCCTACTGTCTCTGGGTTAATTTAGGATGTCTGGTCAGTGTGCGCAAATTGGAACAAAAGGTCTGTTTCCATGCTGTACATCCTTATGACTCTATGACCTACTGGAGGCTGAGTTCACAGCATGGTGGCAGATCTCTGAGCTCCCCAGCAGGTGGAAGGGAAATGCTGGGAGATTAACAACCCCTCCCAAACCACAGCCCCCACCTCCCTCAGGAGATGGCATGGGAGATGGGGCAATTAATCATGCAACAGAAAGGGGGGAAAGTGCATGGAATGTGAGAGTCAACATAACGCCCTTAGCATCATGAGACATCCCACTGGAATATTATCAAATTAATCATTACACCAAGTCACTGAGGAGATATTAGCACAATAAGAAGGCAGTGAGGGAGACCTGGTTGAGATGCCACATAGTTCTGAGGGGAGTAGACAAATTAGAAACCTTTTCCCGTAGTAAAGGTGTCAATAACCAGGGGGTACAGTTTTTAAGATAAGGAGCAGAAGGTTTAGAGGGGAAATTTTAGAGGAAGCAGGGTGGTAGAGGGAGGAGCTTTAGTAACATTAAAGAAGTATTTAGATTAATACTTGAAACACCACTGTATACAGGACCAAGGGCTAAGTGCCAGGAAATAGGATTAGAATAGGTAGAAATTTGTTGATCAATGTGGATATAAAGGGCCTTTCTTGGTCCTGTTAAAAAGCTCAATGACTCCAAGTGACATCAAAGAGGCTTTAAGGAGCATCTCAAAGGATGGGACAAAAGAATTGAGGAAGGGGTTCCAAATGAATTATCGTCAGCGAGACACACTCATAGCGAATTTACAACAAGCTTAAATTTCCTGGTGAGTGGCTGATTAATTCCATTGCTCTCTCTCAACACCGTCCAAACCCCACCACGCACCCCAACACAACATCCCAAGGAAACATGAAGCATTTCAGATCAAGGTGAGAGAGTAGCACACTTAGAAAGATAAGCTTACTCTTGTTGCTGAGCATTGACAACTGATAACAAACTGAAAGCAGGGACCCAAAAGTATAACAAAGAGGGACCACAAAACAGAGATCAGCAAAAGGTCCTAAAATCTAAATTTTCCTCTCCCTCTGCTAAAGACTGTGTTGAAAGTTTAGCTCCTTTTTTTTAAAATATCCCTTTGACTATCTTCACGCTTTGAAGATTGTTCTTCACAGTTTGTTGATGAATGTCCCAGGGCCCCAATCCCATTGAGTTCATCGCTGGTTATTGGAAGGTCACCAGTGTTTGTATTTCCATATGTTATTCACATTTCTGTCGTATCTTTTCAGTCTAACTCCATATCAGAGTCTGAATGAAATGATATCTGTTCCGCCATTTGTTGCACTGTCTCGTCCAATGGTGTGAGCTTCCCATCACAGCCTACTCCCATTGGCTGGATAATTTGTTCTCTACAATAAGCAGAAATAAAAATGCATTAAGAAAATTAAAACAGGGAGCTGGGGGAGGGGGGAATCAGCCAGAGAGAACGGGTGGGGTAGGGAGACAAGGAGAGGGGGGAAAGCACAGGGATGGAGATAGGCAGCATGTGGGAGACGACAGCAAGATTGGGAGAGGCAGAGAGCAGAGAGAGAGGGTGAGTGCAGAGGGCGAGGGAGAGATGAGGTGAGGGAGAGAGATAGAAAGAAGGGGTTTAGAAGAGAGTGAGAAGAAGAGGCAAATGAAACAGCATGACGGCTATGGAGAGGGAGTAAAGAGGGAGGGAGAAGGAAAGATAAAAGAGGAGGAGACTATTCAGCCTCTAGTGCCTGTATGTCCATTTTGTTAGATCGTGGTTGATCTGGACTTTCATAGAACCCCTACAGTGTGGAAACAGGCCCTTCGGCCCAACAAGTCCACACTGACCCTCAGAGCAACCCACCCAGACCCATCCACCCAATCTACACATCCCTGAATACTACGGGCAATTTAGCATGGCCAACCCACCTAGCCTGCAGATCTTTGGACTGTGGGAGGAAACCAGAGCACCTGGAGGAAACCCACACAGACACAGGGAGAATGTGCGAACTCCACACAGACAGTTGCCCGAGGGTGGGATTGAATCCGGGTTCCTGATGCTGTGAGGCAGCAGTGCTAACCACTGAGCCACCATGCCATTTGGCGTCAGCCTGATTCCATATGCCTTAGTCGTTTACGCAATAAACATCAAACAATCTCCATTTTTACATTTTCAATTCGCCTCCCCAACCTCGATGTATTTTAGGGGAGAAATTCCACATTTCCTCTCCCTTTGGTGGGTAAAAGACACTGAGTGAGGCTAAAGTGGAGTGGAATGGGGGTTGGGGAGGCCAAAGGAGCAGATGGGATTTCCAGGAACTTTGTGAGATTGCCCCATCAAGGTCTATCCCTTCATCGAGGGGGATCGGGTTTCGGACTGGGGTCGGGAATAAAGGGGAAGGGGGTCAGTAGTGGGTGGAAATGTGGCCAGAACTGAGGAATAGTGGGTAGAGGGAAAAGGAGTTTGGGAAAGGAGGAAGGGATCAGGAATGGGGGAGAAGTAGACTGGTGAAGGGGTTGGGAATAAGGGGAAGGGGAATGAGGGATAGGGGTCTGAAATTGAGGTTGGGGTTGGAAATGGAGATAGGGTCAGGAATGGCGGGGTGTGGAGGGAATGGAAAAATATTTGGGGATGTGGAAGGATGTTGGGAATGGGGATGAAGTTGGGAATACAGGAGGGGGAGTAGGAAAAAGGTCAGGAATGGGCATAGAGGTCAAGAATGGGAATTAAAGGTCAGAAACAGGGAAGGGGTCAGGAACTGGGGAAGGAGCGTTGTGGAGCAGAATGGGCTATGTGTTAGGAATGGGGGAAAGGTCAGGAATGGGGAAGGAGGAATGGGAAAAGGGTCAGGAGTGGGGAAGGACCAATGGGGAAGGGGTTGAGATTTGGGGCTGGGGGGATGGGGGAATGGGGAAGGAGTTGGGATTGGGGAGGAGGAATTGGAAAGGGATTGGGAATGGGGAGGGGAAATGGATTGGAAATGGGGCAAGGGGGAATGAGGAAGGAGTTGTGAATTGGGAGGGAGAATGAGAAAGGGATAAGGATGGGGAGGGACAATGGGGAGGGGGAAATGGGAAATGGTGAGGTGGGAATGGGAAAGGGATTGGGATTGGGGAATGGGCAGGGGGATTGTGAAGGGCATTGGGATTGGGGAATGTCGAGGAAATTGGGATTGGGGAATGGGGAGGCGGAATGGGAAAGGGATTGGAAATGGGGAGGGGGGAATAGAGAAGGGGAATGGAGAAGGAAATTGGAGAGGCGATTTGTGGAGAGGTCAGGATTGGGGTGGTGGGGGGTGACTTGTGTTAGACACGCGGCTGTAGGGAATGTACCGTGACAGTTTGTCGAACATGCTGACAAGCTTCATGGCCTCATATTCCTTCTGTTCATCTGTCATTCCATCCATGGGGTTCGGCAGCTTCTCCTCAACTCGCCCTGTCACCGGGTTTATACTGGGGGAAGTGAGGGGTGTGGGAGAGAGAGATAGGGACACGGTGATGAATGAGCTGTGTTTAAAGAGACAGACCCACCTCGAGTCTCCAGCCCTGCCCCCACTTATTCCCGATAGTCCCTGGCCTGGAGCTCGCTTACTTCGGTTTGGCCTCTTTATATTCCTCTGTGTCGGTGTCCTCCTCCTCGGAATATTTTCCATCTCCTCTTCCTCCCCCCAGGAGTCCGCGGGCGGCCAGCAACCCAGCTGCATTCCCGTATCCCGTGTATTTCACAAAACGGGAAACTGCAGAAGCAAAGGGAACAGAGTGACAGATAGCAAGAGGGAGAAGGGGAGGGAGAGGGAGAGAGAGAGGGAAGGAGGGAGAGAGAGAGGGAAGGAGAGGGAGAGGGGGTGGGAGGGTATGGGAGAGAGAGGAACGGAGGGGAGAGAGAGGGACAGAAGGGAGAGAGAGGATGTGGGAGAGAGAGGATCGGAGGGGAGAGAGGGAGTATGGGAGGGAGAGGAATGGAGGAGGGAGAGAGGGAGAAGGGGGGTAGAGAGAAGGGGAAGAGGGTGAGGGTTAGTGGGGATGAGAGGGTGAAGGGGAGGGGGAGAAGGAGAGACAGAGACGGGGGGGGGGGGGAGAGAGTGAGGGAAAGGGAGAGAGGGGGCACAAGGGAGAGGAGGAGAAAGCAAAAAGGAAGGAGCGTGGGTGAGAGAGAGACAGAGAATAGGACAGAGATAGAGAGGGACAGAAAGGAACAGGGTTGAGGACAGAGAATTAGAGACAAAGAGACATAGAGTCTGTGTGAGAGACAGAAAGAGAGGGAGGGCATATAGTCCAATACCTGTTACCACCCATAACCCTGTTAGCCTCAGCTCGAATACACTGCCCCTGACTGATGCCCCAGTCCCTTCAAGCTGCTGCTTGATTCATGTTTCATATTGTTCCCCCCTCGCCCTATGGCTGTTTTCTTGCATTTACCCCTCCCATACACTTCACATCCAGATACCCTGCCCCTCCCTGCCTCTAACCATGCCCGACCCCAATAACCCCCAAAACCCACCGAGCAGCTCTGAATACTCCCATCCCCACCATGGGCAGTTTCTAAGGTTGGGTCCTCTTCAGTATAAGATGGCCTTCACCAATTAGAAAGATCAAGGGGCAATTTGGTGAACCATCAAGGCAGCTCCTCGGCTCTTCCTGAATATAGACCAGTACAGCACAGGAACAGGCCCTTCGGCCCATCGTGTCTGTGCTGACCGTCATGCCATTCTAAACTAATCCCACCTGCTTGCTCATGGTCCATATTCCTCTTGTGTTCTCTCTAATTTCTCCTTGATGTGGAAGTTTGCACTCTGAACAGCTTCCTTGGAGTGCCCTGACTGGGTGGGAATTAGATGAGGAAATGGCTGGGAGGGCGGCTCGTGCAGATCACAAAGGAAGAGAAAGGTCTTCGCATTGCTGTAGCGCCCTCTCACGAAGTCAGGGAAGTCACAAAAAAAAGCGCTTGGCAGCCAACAGAGCATGGGGTCCCTGTTGGAACGTGTGAAACAGCATGGTCAATTTGCGCACAGCAAGCTCCCACAAACAGCAATGTGATAACGACCAGATAGGCCAGGTTAGGGATGGTTGACGCACGTACAGGGTGCAGGATCCCCCCAGCTCTTCTTCAAGATTACAGCAGCGGGACACTTCATATCCATCTGGGGATTATTGGCGCTGTCTTCCAGAAGCCAAAGCCTAGGGCAGTGCAGCAACATCCCCCACCCCCATTCCCCCAACCCCACCGACTCGCTCAGGTCCCCGGTGAAGGGATCGAACCCACAACCCACAGGATCAAGCGAGCAACGCACTAAAATCACCAACTGGGATCCATTGGGATTTGGGGAGGGGGGGAGTCTACGTCTATGTTGCTAAATGCCATTATTTAAAGAGTCAATGATGTGTGGGGGAGGGGTGGGGTTTGCCGATGGGGAGTGGGGTGTCCAGGGGTGGAATTTTAGCTCCCCCACTAACCCACCCACCTCCCTCCATCGCTACGGTTACTCACCGTTCTCTTTGCACAGCACAAACAGGAATTCGGCTGCGCAGTGCTTCACATCTGTGTTGACATGAGTCATCAGGCGAACCAGCTTATTCCGCAAGGCTTCTCCCACCTCCGGGCGGTTCTTCACATCCCTGAGCGGGGGCAGGACCTGCACGGAGTGGTGGGGATAGGGTGTGGGCATATCGAGGAACAGAAACCCAATCAGCCCCAGTGTTGCTGTGAAACTCTCCCTTTCCTGGCTTACCCTTCAGCAGCTCTGCCTGGTACCCGATTCTACAATTCACACTTTCGTTGTTATAACTGAGGTTTACAGGAGTGCACCCATCTCTCTCTAGACATTACCCACCCACCACAATCACAATATAAAGCAGAAATGTTTTTACCCATCACTGAGCCCATCGTCCAAAAGATCTATCAAGCAGGTTTCTTAGTGAACACTATTATCGACATTTAGCAAAACAAAACTTAGTCAATAAAGACAGAATCATCGGTTAACAAATGCAGTTGGTAATTTGGAAGCATAAATGTTTCTCCCTATAAATATGCCCAGAACACACATGTAAACACACTGCAGGAGGAGGAAAAGGGAACAGACTCTCTGCTGAGATTGCTTCCCTGAAATATATACACTTTGGCCAATGGGTTAATATTGATAGAATCCCTACAGTGTGGAAGCAGGCCATTCAGCCCATCGAGTCCACACTGATCTCCGAACTGCATCCTACCCAGACCCACCCCTTCTGGAGCACTTGGAGGGAATCCACAGAGATCAGATATGCTCACAAAACTCGAAATAAATTCCTCCCTTCCGCAATTCTTTGAAACCCAAGGCCTCTGAGCAATACAGCTCAGTGGTTAGCACTGCTGCCTCACAGCACCAGAGGCCTGTGTTTGATTCCACCTTTGGGTGACTATCTGTGTGGAGTTTGCACATTCTCCTCGTGTCTGTGTGGGTTTCCTCTCACAGTCCAAAGATGTGCAGGTTAGGGTGGATTGGCCATGCTAAATTGCCTGTAGTGTTCAGGGATGTGTAGGCTAGGTGGATTAGCCATGGGGAATGCAGGGTTACAGGGATAGGGTAGGAGGAATGGGTCTGGGTGGGATGATCTCTGGAAGGTTGGTGTGGACACAATGGGCTGAATGGCCTGCTTTTATGCTGTGGGGATTTAATGAATTATAAATATAAAGCATCTCCATAGTACTTATGTTTGATGGGCCTCAGATTCTTGCTCTCTTTATCTCTGTACCAACCTCAAGCATCATTCCACCCATCACCCCTGAAATCTCCACATCTTCCCCTTTGCACATCCTCAATTTCCTCATTGCTGTTTGGGTCCCAAGCTCTGGAATACTTTCCTTAAATCTCTCTCCCCCTCAACCTCATCCCTTTAACTGCTTCTTAAATCTTTGACCAAACATTCGGTCATCAGGCGCCTGGTGTCAAATGCTGTCTGAAGAAAGCCATTTTTTAAATGACGTTAAAGGTGCTAGGTGAATGCAGGCACTTGTTGTTGTAAAGCTTTTGTTGCGAGTTGCCCTTACCCTGGCACGCAGGAACTTGCGAGTCTCTCGGTGATAACGGGAGCTCTCCGTCAGGAGGTTGAGGACTGGAGTCAGAGATTCCCTCAGCTTCAGACCCTATGGGGACACATCCATCAAACGTGTTAGACTCCAGCGATGGGGGTCATTAAGGTCAGTGCCCCAGCAACCAGGGGAGGGGGGGTCACCCGTCACTCATGTGGGAGAGGGGGCAACATGCAAGGGAGGGATGACAATACCATTCGACTAGAATCTGCAGGTCATAGAGTCATACAGCACAGAAACAGACCCTTCGGTCCAACTAGTCCATGCTGACTATAATCCCAAACTAAACTAGTCCCACCTGCCTGCTCCTGGCCCATATCCCTCCAAACCTTTCCTATTCATATTAAACATTGTAACTGTACCCACATCCACCACTTTCTCTGGAAGTTCATTCCATGCACGAACCACCCTCTGTGTAAAAAAAATGCCCCTCATGTCCTTTTAAAATCTTTCTCCTCACACCTTAAAAATATGTCTCCTGGTCTTGAATTCCCCCACTCTAGGGAAAATACCCTTGTCATTCACCTTCTCTATGCCCCTCATGACTTTGTAAACCTCAATAAGGTCACCTCTCAACCTCCTATGCGCCAATGAAAAACGTCCCAGCCTTTTTCAGTCTATTTTTATATGTCAAACCCTCCATTCCCAGCAACATTCTGGTAAACGTTTTCTGAAGAGTCCGCAATTCAACAATATCCTTCCTATGACAGGGTGATCAGAACTGCACACAGTATTCTGGAAGAGGCCTCACCAATGTCCTATACAATCTTAACATGACGTCCAAACTCTTAACGCTCAAAGATTTAAGTAATGAAGGCAAACGTGTTTAGTGCCTTCTTAAGCACCCTGTCTACATGTGATACAAACTTCAAAGACCTATGTACCTGAACCCCCAGGTCTCTCTGTTCTATAACATTACCCAGAGAGCCCTATCATGATGTGGAGGTGCCGCACTGAGGTGGACAAAGTCAGAAGTCACATGATACCAGGTTACAGTCCAACAGATTTATTTGAAATCACAAGTTTTCAGAGCATTGCTCCTTTGTCAGGTGAAGTTCCTGCCCTACCATTAATTGTATATGTCCTGTTCTTGTTTGTTTTACCAAAATGCAACACCTCACATTTATCTAAATTAAACTCCATCCATCACACCTCAGCCCATTGACCCAATTGATCAAGATCTCTTTGTAATCTGCAAACTTACTAAGCATGGCTCCTACACTCTCATCCAAATCATTTATGAAACTGAAAAACAAAAGAGAACCAGGCACTGATCCCTCTGGAACACCGCTAGCCACAGGCCTCCAGTCCGAAAAACAACCTTCCCCCATTTCTGAAGAAGGGTCCAGTCCCGAAACGTCAGCTTTCCTGCTCCTCTGATGCTGCCTGGCCTGCTGTGTTCATCCAGCTCCACACTGTGTTATCTCATCTTCCACCGTTACTCTCCGTCTCCTGCCATTCAGCCAATTCTGTATCCAATTAGCAAGGTCACCCTGAATCCCATGTAATCTAACTTTACGAATTAGCCTGCATGCAGAACCTTGTCAAAGGCTTTACTAAAGTCTGAATAAACAGTGTCTACTGCTCTGCCCTCATCAACCCTTTTGGTTCCTTCCCCAAAAAACTCAATCAAGTTTGTGAGACACCATTTCCCTCACACAAAACCATGCTGACTACCCTTAATCATTCCTTGCCTCTCCAAATGCATATAAATCCTATTTTTCAAATTCACTTCCTACAACTTACCTAACAATCATTGATTATAATCAAAAATGTCCAGTTTGCTAATGTCCTTTAGAGGAGGAAATATGCCTTCTTTTGCCAGTTGGGCCTACACATAACTCCAGGCACAAATTCAGTCTTGGGGCAATTCGTGATAAGGTAACAAATACTGGCCCTGGCCAGCAGTGTCTTATCCTGTGACAGAATTCAGGGGATTAAAGCTGTTACCCTGTCCAATCTCCTGTTCATGAAATCTAGCAGAGCCTCCACAGTGTCCATGTTCATTCCCATGTATTCCACCGATCCTGGTTCCACCTTCGGAGTGAGGAGCACATCTAAACACATCAGCGGCAGATTGACCAAGACATTGACTGTGTGGCTGAGGAAAGAGTGAGAGGTTAGGACAAAATCTCAAGACCCAGTGAGACCACCACATGCTCCTCCTCACTTTTAACCATCTCCCATCACAATCAGGAACTGGATGACCCACATACCCCCCAAGGGGGTATTTAACAGACCCTACAGGACCGATCTGAAGAGGACCAGACGAGAGCCCTACTCCTGGTGTTTTAAACTAATGTTTATCCTCTACTAAGCTCTGCTGCTTCAGAGGTGGTGGTGTAGGGGTAATGTCACTAGAGTCATAATCAAAACCTTCAAGAATCTATTTGGGGGTGGGGGTTCAAATCCTGCCACGACTGATGTAGAAATTTAAATTCAATTAAAAATCTGAAATTGAAAAATTAGTCTAGCTGTGATCATTGTTGTAGTTAAAAACCCATCTAGTTTACTAATGCCCTGCAGGAAAGGAAATCTCCTGTCCTTTTCTGGTCTACATGTGACTCCAGACCCACAAAACAATATGGTTGACTCTTAACCACGCTCTGGGCAATTAGGGATAGGCCCTGTCAATGACAATCACATCTCATGAATGAATCAAAGCAAAAAGGAAACCACACAGGTCCTTATCACATTTCTGTTTGTGGGATCTTGCTGTGCACAGAATTCTTGCACTTGCAGCAGTACTTCATTGGCTGCAGAGGATTTTGAGATGCCCTGAGGTTGTAAAGGGTACTACGGAAATGCAAGTTCTTTCTGAATTCCACTTCTCAGTTTCCAGTCAGTCCCAAGTCTAAGTGGTCAGTGATGACCAAAACAGTTACAGCCACTCACCCAGCTTGGAAAGGAGGTATAGGTCAGCGCTGATCCCTATCCAGTGATCGCACCTCCACAAATACCCAACACTTATTGCAGCGTAGAAAAAAAAGACTCAGATGAAGATAGAAACATCTGTTCAGTTCAATGGTGATGCCCCTCAAAGTCAAATAGCAAAATGACAATAGCTGCACCCAGAGATACACAAAGCAGGCTCCTCCATGGAAGGTTTAAAATCCAGGTGATTGGTAAAAGAAGTAATGGTGACTCGGGGGTAAAGGTTTTTACTTGGGTTATTGGGCTCAGCCATTTACCTGGTGTAGGCAGATTCAATTACAGCTTTCAAAAGGAAGAGAAAATGCTCACGGGCCTGTGGGGAAAAGGCTGCAGAGTGGGACTGGATGAACTTTTATTGAATTCGTTCACGGGACATACCCTTGTTGGCTGAGCCAGCATTTGTTGCCCCTTGAGAAGGTGGGGGTGAGATGCCCTCTTGAACCGCTGCAGTCCATGTGCTGTAGGTTGACCCACAATACCCCTAGAGGGAGGGAATTCCAGCATCTTGACTCCATGACAGTGAAGGAACTGCGATATATTTCCAAGTCAGGATGGTCGAGTAGCTCGGAGGGGAACTGGTGGCGTTCCCGTGTATTTGCTGCCCTTGTTGTAGAGTTATAGAACCATACAGCACGGAAACAGACCCATTGGTCCAACTTATCCATGCCAAGCAACTAGTCCCTTTTGCCTGCGTTTGGCCTATATCCTTCTAAACCTTTCATAATCATGTACCGGTCCAAATGTCTTTTAAGTTTTGTAACTGTACCCGCCTCCACCATTTCCTCTGGCAGTTCATTCCAGCTACAAACCACCTCTGTGTGAAAAAATTCCCCCTCTGGTCCCTTTTAAATCTTTCTCCTCTGTCCTTCTCTTACACAGTGCCAGTACAGACACAAGGGGCCGAAAGGCCTCCTTCTGTGATTCAATGAAATGCAATATTTTTTTTTACGTTTACTTTTACTGGTGGAAGGCACTGCTGTAAAACTAGAATTTCTGGGGCACGTCTTGATTCCTTTCAAGGTGGGAGGAGGACAGCAGGAGATACCGATAATAAAGATGTCCTTACGAAAGGAGAGCAGCAAAAGCCAGAAGGAAATGCTGGTTTCGAGAGGGTGAACATTCCTACCCGTGAAATTCCTGCGTCCGCTCCTTACTGTCGCTGTCAGTCAGCAGGCAGTGGCGCAGAATAGCTGCCAGGTGGCGGTAGAGAGCAGCATCCTCCTGTTGGTGGAGAAGACATGTCAGAGGATGGACCCATCAACTCTGTTCCCTGGTGTCAAGGACAGCGACACGTTGAAGTGTACAACGCAAGACAAAAAAATAGGAAGCAGGGAAGACATCAATGAGGTCATGGCTACTCCTTAAACTCTATGTTTTCTGCCTCCCCGCCATGACTCTGGGCTCCCTGGTCAATGGAAGATCCTTCTACCTCAGCCTTGAAGGTTTCCAATGGCTCAACCTGTCTCCATCACTGGGGAAGAGACCTGCGACCCTGGGAGGAGAAATTCCTTCTCATTTCCATCTTAAACGGGAGACGCTTTGTCCTGAATCTGTGCTTCACCCCACCCCCCTCCCCCCAAATCCCAGCTCGAAACTGTTTAATGGGGCCAAACGTTCTCCCAGCATCCACCCAGTCTGGTGTTTGTGTGCTACTATATTGTCCCCTTTGTAATGGCAACAGAGCCCTCCCTGGTGCCCCAGCCAATATCTAGCCCTTGACTGTGGTCATTGTTGGGGGGTAAAGTGGAGATTTATTTAGCCAGTTAACCCATGGCTGTCTGCCGGATCTTGCTGTGTGCAAACCTGCTGCTGCCCATCCTACATGGCAACAACAACAACAAAGACCTCCCATCTCCGTGTCTGGAGTACTTAGTTGGCTGGTGAAATGCTTTCGGACTTTGAGGTTGCGAAAAATTGCCACATAAATGCACGCTTTTCATTTTAATGACAGGGTGATCCCCTGACGAGTGTCAGCACCTCCCCTGCTTCCTTTCTACTGGGCGATCTGGACTTGTGAGGTGATCATTGTCAATTGTCAGAATAAAAAACACCCCATCTGGTTCCCTAATGCCCTTTAGGGAAGGAAATCTGCCATCTTTACCTGGTCTGGCCTACATGTGACTCCAGACCCACAGCAATGTGGTTGACTCTTTGGGCAATCAGGGATGGGCAATAAATGCTGGGCCAGTCAGTGACGCCAATATCCCATGAATGGACAAAAAAAAAACCCATCTGACACAATACTGTCAATTTAGGGAAGAAATCTTCCATCTTTACCTGGCTTGGGCCTACATGTGACTCCAGACCAACAGCAATGTGGCTGACTCTTAACTGCCCTCTGGGCAATAAATACTTGCCTAGTCAGCGACACACACATCCTGCTGTGCCGTCATTTCCCCCCACCCCCACCTTTAGGCCCATGTCCGCACCCTGCACCCTCCTCCCCAACCCCACCCCAGTGTGGTAACAGGACCCTTGCCTCATCCACTTGTTGTTTGCTGGTCTCGAACGTGATGTTGAAGAGGATTTTGAGGATCTCCATGGCTCGCTCGGTCACGTCGCGCAGGAGCGGATTCCCGGGTCTTGAGGTTGCCACCTCGTGCACATCCAACCACCGTAGGCCGAGAGCGGCCTCCAGGGAATCTGCCAGCAATGCCACACCGTGGAGCTGGTGGGCCAGCTGCCTGCGGACATCCAGGCGCAGGGCGGTCAGCAGGAAGGTCAGGCGCAGCTCGTAGAAGCGGGTGGTGTCGCGGCCGCTGCCGGGCAATCCGCTTTCTGACTTCAGGCGGCGGGTCAACCCCCTAACCAGCGGCACCTCCTCCGCCGCCACTCTCTGGGCCTCCTCGCTGTTGTAGACCGTGTTGCACAGGCACTTGAGCGCCTCGGAGGCGACCTCGCTGTCGGAAGCTTTCGGAAGGCCGCCCTCCTCGGCCACCTCCAGCCCGGCCAGCTGGGCCAGCAGGTGCATGGATTCGGCGTGGGCGAAGGGCGCTAGGCCGTGCTTGTCCCTCGATAGGATGCGAATGGCCTCCAGGATCACTAGCTGGCAGCAGGGCTGAAGGTCCCAGCTCAAGGAGTCAATCAGTAACTCCCCGATTTTCTGAAACGGAACCAAACACGGATTAGGACACAGTTGGAGAACTCCACTTGGTAACCTAAAGACTAGAAGCAGAGGAGGCCATTCAGCTCCTTGAACCTGCTCCACTATTCTATAGGATCATGGCTGATCATCCGACTCAGTCTCCGGTTCCCACTTTCTCCCCCACACCCTTTGATCTCTTTAGCCTAAGATTCCATCTAACCTCCTTCTTGGAAACATTCAATGTTTTGGCCTCAACCCTTTCCTGTGGCAGAGAATTCCACTCTCTGGGTGAAGACATTTTTCCTCATCTTCATCATACATTGCCCAAACCCTGTATCCTTAGACCATGACCCCTGGTTCTGGATTCCCCAGTTATCAGGAACATCCTTCCTGCTTTTATCCTGTCTAGTCATGTTAGAAATGTATCGCTCTCTATGAGATTCCCCTCACATTCTTCCAAACTCCAATGAATATTTTCCCTAACTGATCCAGTCTCTCTTCCTACATCAGTTTTGCCATGACAGGAATCAGTCTGGTAAATCTTCGGTGCATTCCCTCCATAGCTAGGACATCCTTCCTCAGATAAGGAGACCAAACTGTACACAATACTCCAGTTGTAGTCTCACCCAAGGCCCTCTATAGTCTCAGCAAGGATTCCCAGCCCCTCTACTCAAGTCCTCCTTTTTTATAACATCGACAATGGGTAGACCCCCTTTTCCCATCTGCAGTCGGCAGGTTCCTTGCTGCGGTTGTACCTGGGAATACACAGCAGGGTGTTCCTTTTAGCAGTAACACTCACAACCACTCACCATTCTGGTATGAACTCACAGCAGGAGTCGGCCATTCAGCCCCTTGAGCCCACTCTCCCATTCACTATGATGATCCCATCTCGGCCTCAACTTCACTTCCCTGCCCGCTCAACCCGTCACTCATTAAAAATCTGTCCATCTCCTCCTTAAATTTACTCAATGTCCAATTTCATCAATTCCACAGACTCATGGCCCTTTGAGAGAAGTAATTTCTCCACATTTCTGTTTTAAATCTGCTGCCCCTTATTCCAAAGCTGTGACCTCTTGTTCTAGATTGTCTGACATGGGGAAACATCTACGTCTACTTTGTCAATTCACTTTTGCGACTTGTAGACCTCACTTAGATCTCCTCTCATTCCTCTAAGCTCGAGAAATTTACGGATGTGATTGCATTAGAGAGGATGTAGAGGAGATTTACCAGGATGCTCCCTGGGCTGGAGGATCTGAGCTACGAGGAAAGTTTGGATAGGCTGAGGTTTGAAATAATTCCTCAAAGGCCGGTATCCTGTCACTAAGTTACCCTTTATTTACCTGTGCACAGTACATGACACTGACCCAGCTAGCTCAGAGCCAGCTTCTAGGATGAACAGAACCCCTGACACTCCAGTATATGTCTGTCAGCTAGGGCTCCGGGATTGGCCCAGATTAATAGCCCCAATGAGGGAACCCGTATTCTGTGAGGGCTGGCTGACCTTGCTCCAATCACTACAGGGTTGTTTTTCCTTGGAGCAGTGGAGATTAAGAAGGAGGTATATAAGATTATGAGGGGCGCTGACAGGCTGGATAGGAAGGAACATTAGTAGAGGGGTCAAACCCCAGGAGCTAAGATGTAAGGTATGAAGTAGCAGGCTAACAGGAGAGTTGAGGAGGTATTTTTCTTCACCCAGACTCTGGTGGGAATCTGGAATGCACTGCCTAAAAGGGTGGTTTATAGAGTCATAGGGTTGTACAGCATGGAAACAGACCCCTCGGTCTGGTTGGTCCATGCCGACCAGATATTCTAAATTAATCTAGTCCCATTTGCCAGCATTTGGCCCATATCCCTCTAAATTCTTCCTATTCATGTACCCATCCAGATGCCTTTTAAATGTTGTAATTGTACCAGCCTCCACCACTTCCTCTGGCAGCTCGTTCCATACACGCACCACCCTCTGTGTGAAACAATTGCCCCTTAGGTCCCTTTTAAATTTTTCCTCTCTCACCTTAAACCTATGCCCTCTAATTTTGAACTCTCCAACCCCAGGGAAAGGACCTTAGCTATTCACCCTATCCATTCCCCTCATAATTTTATAAACTTCTATAAGGTCACCCCTCAGCTCCATTGCCCCAGAGAAAAATAGGCCCAGCCTATTCAGCCTCTCCTATAACTCAAAGCCTCCAAACCCGGCAACGTCCTTGTAAATCTTTTCTAAACCATTTTAAGTTTTACAACATCCTATAGCAGGGAGACCAGAACGCAGTATTCCATACGTGGCCTAACCAATGTCCTGTACAGCCGCAACATGACTTCCCAACTCCTATACTCAATGCACTGACCAATAAAGGCAAGCGTACCAAATGCCTTCTACACTACCCTGTCTACCTCCTACTCCATTTTCAAGGAACTATGAACCTGTACCTTGAGGCCTCTTTGAGTCAGAAAATCAGGTAACATTAAAATTGTATTTAGATATCCATTTGCATTGCCATAGCCTCCAGGGCTTAGGGTCAAGAGCTGGAAAATGGGTTAGAGTATGGGGGCAGGGAGGTTATGCTGGAACTGTATAAAGTAGTTAGTTAGGCCAAGCTGGAGTACTGTCGGAAGGATGTGATTGCACTGGAGAGTGTTTAGAGGAGATTTACCTGGATCTGAAACAAAAACAGAAATTGCTGGAGAAACTCAGCAGGTCTGGCAGCATCTGTGGAGAGAAATCAGAGTCAACATTTCAGGTCCAGTGACCCTTTCTCAGAACTGTTCACCCAGATGTTACCCAAATTACTGTGGCACCTTTTCCGTGCACATTGTAGCTTGGAGCTACAGATTGTGAGGATACAGGCTCCAACTCCTTCCCCATTCCAGGAATCTCTCCCACCCTCACCACCTTCCACTGGGGGTGTCGGAAGGAGTGATGAGTTGATATTTAACCTATTTGGCTTGTTACGAACGCTCTTTACTTGGCAACAAAGTCCTGGAGTGGGACTCGAGCTATGAAGCTTTTGCCTCAGAGAGGGGGGCACTACCCATTGCACCACTAGACCTCTTTGGTAAAAAGGATCCCGTTACATGTTGCACACTGTGATGTTCCTCATCTCTTTCAGTCTTTCTCTTGCTGCTAATATTAGCAGTGACAAGCTGTTTCCCCCCGCCCCACATTGACGTATGTGGCCTGCTCTGCATTATTTACATTCACTCATGGGTCGTGGACATTACTGGCTTGGCCAGCATTTATTGTCCATCCCTAGTTGCCCCTTGAGAAGTTGGTGGTGAGCTGCCTTCTTGAACCACTGCAGTCCATGTGCTGTAGATGTACCCATAATGCTGTTAGACAGGGCAATCCAGGACTGTATATAAATGATTTGAGAACACAGGAGGCATGGCTAGTAAGTTTGAGGATGACACTAAAGTTCATGGTATAGTGGACAGTGAAGAAGGTTATCTCCGCACATTGGGATCTTGATCTACTGGGCTAGTGGGCCAAAGAATGTCAGATGGAGTTTAATTTAGATAAATGTGAGATGTTGCCTTTTGGTAAGACAAACCAGGGCAGGACTTGCACTGTTAATGGTATGACCCTGGGAAGTACTGTAGAGAGACCCAGGGGTGCAGGTATACAATTCCTTGAAAGTGGCGTCACAGGTAGACAGGATGGGGAAGAAGCTGTTTGACACACTTGCCTTCATCAGTCAGAGCGTTGAGTATAGGAAATGTTACGTCATCTTGCAGCTGAAGAAGACATTGGTAAGGTCTTTCGTTTACTGCCTACTATTTTGCTCACCCTGGTATAGGGAGGATGTCATTAAATTGGAAAGGGTGCAAGGAAGATTTACTGGGATGTTACCAGGACTGGAGGGCTTGAGTTATAAGGAGGGGCTGGATAGCCTGGGACGTTTTTCCATGGAACGTCAGAGGCTGAGGGGCGACCTTATAGAGGTTTATAAAATTGTGAGGGACATGGATAGAGTGAATAGCCAAGGTCTTTTCTCCAGGGTAGGGCAGTTCAAAACTAGGGGGCATAGGTTTGAGATGAGAGGAGAAAGATATAAAAGGGACCTGAGGGGTAACATTTTCACATAGAGGGTGGTGCGTGTATGGAGTGGGCTGCCAGAGGAAATGGTAGATGCAGGTACAATTATGACATTTTGGACAGATACAGGGACAGGAAAGGTTTAGAGGGATATGGGCCAAACACAGGCAAATGGGACTAGTTCAGTTTAGGAAACATGGTCAGCATGGGTGAATTGGGCCAAAGGGTCTGTTTCAGTGCTGTATGACTCTATATTGACCCACTGGTGTAGGTTCAAGTCCTATTTGCTTCAGAGGTATGTAACAGCATCTGATCAGGTTGATTAGAAAAGCATTTTCTTGCTTGGTGTCCATGGCACATTGAGTTGAAGTATAGTGCTCTCAACCAAGTCCAACGTGGGATCATGGCTGATCTGTACTGACTCCACTCATGGACCTTGGCTCCATACCCCTCTGTACACACAAGGGGCATTTACAAGGTTCAGGAGCAGGCCTTAATAACAGAGCAGAGGATCAGGCAGTGCAGTTATCGTGAATGACACTACAGGAAAGATATTGCCAAAAAGGCCAAGCCCAGCCCTGCCTCAGAATGAAGAGTCCTGCCTCTTACCTTTCTCAGCTTCACCTCAGGATCATCTGAATGGCCGGAATCAGAGTCGGAATCCGAGTTGGAAAAGTACTCTGTGTGTTTCATTTTCCTGAACTATGCCCCAGAAAAACAACAGAAGCAGATGACAAGGCTGATAAATAAAAGGTGGAGCAGACAGAACAAACAGACAAAATTTCTGAACCTGGCATTCCTGGGCTCTGTATGTGTGTGCCTGTGTGTTTGTGTGTCTGTGTGTGTGTGTATCTATGTGTGCGTGTGTGTCGGTGCGTGTGTCTGTGTTTGTGTCTGTCTGTCTGTCTGTGTGTGTATGTATGTCTGTGTTTGTGTGTGTATCTATGAGTATGTGTGTGTCTGTGTGTATTTGTGTGTGTTTCTATGTGCAAGTGTGCATGTGTATGTGTGTGCGTGTGTGTGTGCGCGTGTGTGTCTGTGTGTGTCTATGTGCGTGTATGTGTGTGCATCTGTGTGCGTTTCTATGTGCAAGTGTGCGTGTGTATGTGTATGCGTCTGTGCGTGTGTGCGCGTGTCTGTGCACTTGACTGTGCGCTGTCTGTGCCCGTGTCTGTGCGCGTGACTGTGTGTGTGTCTGTGTGTGTGTGTGTCGTTGTGTGTGTGCGTCTGTGTGCGTGGAGGGGGGAATGGGAACTTGGGGTAGGTGACAGTGTGGGGCTGAGGGGAGACAGTACAAAATGAGAATATAATCTAAATGTAAAGTGTAATGTTTGAAGTATTATTGATCTGCCTTTTGTCAAACGTCAAATGAGTCCTGTTTAGCTACAGTGGATAAGAACAGGAAAGCGAACAAATATCAGAGACAAACACAGAGATTGATGGAGAAACTCAGCAGGTCAGGCAGCATCTATGGAGAGAGAAACAGAGCTAACATTCTGAGTCTCATATGGCCCTTGTTCAGAACCAAAGAACATTCATGACACATTTTGAAAAAGAGTCAACTTTTGACTTGAAATATTAACTCTGCTTCTCTCCATAGATGTGGCCAGACCTGCTGAGTTTCTTCAACGTTTTCTGTGATTGTTTCAGATTTCCAGCAGGATTTTGCTTTTAAAAGATTCCAGAGCTCTGTATCCCATACAACAAACGGCACTACGTCTCTCTGAAGCAGGGCTACCCACAGTGGGGGCCAGGAGTTCAAGAGAGGACCGTAAGCCAGAATTCTGGGTTCGTGAGCAAGAGGACGGAATGGCCCCATGGACCTCTGACTGAGTTATAACAACCATATCCCGCATTAAGAAGAGGAGATTCCCACTGACACAGGAGCTCACCTTGCTCTGGCAGGTCTCCCTCCCCCACACCCACTCTCAACCCTCACTCGGGCTGGGGAGGGGTGGAGTGGGGCTGGGGGGCTGGTGGTCCACAACAATGACCAAATCTAAGTATGGGGTCACAGTAAGAAAAGGTTTGTGAAGAGCTGGACTGTAGTGAGCTAGAAAATGCCCCGAATGTGAACCCTGGACCACTCTGTTGGTCCAGTACAGTGAACCACACAGCGGTTTGCAATACTAAGCCAGGCTGGTGCATCTCCAAAAGTACATTTGTGTTGAATCAGCTAATGATTATCAGTCGGTGCTACTCTCGTAGCTGACTCAGACGATTTTGCATTCCAGTCCCACTTCAGAAGCTTAAGCCCAAATAATCCTGTGAGTCACTCCAGAGCAGTGTTGAGGGTGAGCTGCATTGTTGGAGGCATGATATGACACCCAAACTCTCTCAAGCAGATGTAAAAGACCCCGAGATCCCGCTCTGAAGGAGAGCGGAGGGTCCATTCTCAGCGTCAGGGCCAATATTTTACCGTCAGCCACCGTCAGTATCATCTGGTCATTATTAGTGTTGGTGGGACCTTGCAGTGTACAAGAATGGCTACACTTCAGAGAAGTAGCGTGTCGGCTATAGAGCATTTTGAGGTGCGCTGAGATTGTGAGCAGTGAGAACTATAAGCCCTTTTCAAATATATCACAGCCAAATCTCAAAAGAATGGCAAAACACTGGATGGATCACAAACCAGCTTACTGGCAGTGAAATGCCTGATCAGTAGAGTCACGACAGCAGAGAGCAATAAGCAAGGAAGACATGGGAAGGGTAATTCTAGAGTTAGCTGGAAGCTAATTGCTATGATGAAGGAAGGAGCAATAAAAGGTTACACTTTGCAATTGTTGCGTTGCAAGAACTGAGGACTAAACTATAGGAGGGATTCCTTCAATAAAAACAAAAAGTGGCGAAACTCAGTTCTGAAGAAGAGTCGTTTAGGACTCAGCGAAGCGTTAACTCTGTTTTTCTCTCTCTTCGCAGATGCTGCCAGATGTGCTGAGTTTCTCCAGCACTTTCTGCTTTTATTTCAGATCTTCAGCATCTGTGGCATTTTGCTTTTATTTGAGGGAATCCTTTACCTCTTCCAGTTTCTCACGCTGCCGCATAACAGAAGTAGGGAAGGAGAGATGCAAAAGGAAAGTTTAAAGATATATCATTGACTGCACAGTGAAGACTGTAACTTTCAGGATCACCGTCGCTCACAGACTGTTGCCCAGTTGGTTAAAAAATCACTAGCAGACTTATTTTGATAGTTAGACAGTTGACACCTTCTTTCAAATATGGACTGGATGTTGTCCTGTCTCACTTGCATCCCTAGGAAGGCTTGTGGAACATTGGGTAATATCCCTGGCACTGAGCCATAGAGTCACACAGCATGGATACAGACCCTTCGGACCAACCAGTCTATGCCGACCATAATCCCAAACTAAACCAGTCCCACCTGCCTGCTTGATCCATATCCTTCTAAACTTTTCCTATTCATGTACTTAACCAAATATCTTTTAAATGTTCTAACTGTACCTGCATCCACCACTTCCTCTGGAAGTTCATTCCACACACGAACTACTCTCTGTGTAAAAAAAAATGCCCCTCATGTCTTTTTTAAATCTCGCCCTAAAAATATGCCCCTACTCTTGAAATTCCCCACCCTGAGGAAAAGCCATCTGTCATTCACCTTATCTATACCCTCATGATATTATAAGCCTCAATAAGGTCATCCCTCAACCCCCTGCGCTCCAGTGAGAAACATCCCAGCCTATCCATTTTGGTAAATCTCTTCTGAACTCTCTCCAGCTTCCAATAACAGTAACGATGTGGAGGTGCTGGTGTTGGACTGGCGTGAACAAGGTCAGAAATCACACAACACCAGGTGTTGGAGGAGTAAGACTCTGAAAGCTTGTGTTTTCAAATAAACCTGTTGGACCAAAATAAGAGACAACAAGGTGTAGGGCTGGATGAACACAGCAGGCCAAGCAGCATCATAGGAGCAGAGAGGCTGACGTTTCGGGCCTAGACCATTCATCAGAAAAGGGGGAGGGGAAGGGGGTTCTGAAATAAATAGGGAGAGAGTGGGAGGCGGATAGAAGATGGATAGAGGAGAGGATAGGTGGAGAGGAAACAAACAGGTCGATACGAGAGAGTTGCAGTGGGAGAGAGATCCCTTGAGGTTTGTCCGGAGGGAGGAGGGTAACTTCTTCAGGCTAGGCATCCTTAGAAGAGGCTTCGCAGTGGGGTTAAAATCGAATCAGAGATAGTAGGAACTGCAGATGCTGGAGAATCCGAGACAACAAGGTGCAGGGCTGGAAGAACACAGCAGGCCAAGCAGCATCATAGGAGCAGAAAGGCTGACGTTTCGGGCCTAGACCCTTCATCAGAAAAGGGGGAGGGAAAGGGGGTTCTGAAATAAATAGGGAGAGAGTGGGAGGCGGATAGAAGATGGATAGAGGAGAGGATAGGTGGAGAGGAAACAAACAGGTCAGCCTTTCTGCTCCTATGATGCTGCTTGGCCTGCTGTGTTCATCCCGCAGGACCAAAATAAGCTTGTGTTTTCAAATAAACCAGTTGGACCAAAACCTGGTGTTGTGTGATTTCTGACCTTCCAATAACAGCCAGAACCTCCAGGTTTAAGTCCCAGTCAGGGACTTGATGACCAAGGATGTTGTGTTCAAAACGTTGTTGAAACAGGTTAATTATCAATATGCAAATCCCTCCAACACACACCAACGGCAAAAGGATGAGATTCCCAGCCATCTGTGTAATGGATGTAGGTTGGGCTTGTACTCAAGGAGTTTAGATGAATGAGCGGTGACCTATTGAAACCTACAAGATTCTTGGGGTGGGGATTGGGTTGCTTGACAGGGTGGATGTTGAAAGACCAGAGAGTATAATCTCAGAATAAGGGGGTCGCCCATTTAAGACACCGATGCGGAGGAGGAATTTCTTCCCTCAGTGGGTAGTGAATCTGTGGAAATTTTTACCACAGACGGCTGTCAAGACTGGGTCGTTAAGTATATTCAAGGCTGAGATAGATATTTAATCGTGAAGGGAATCAAGGGTTATGGGGAAAAGGCAGAAAGTGGAGTTGAGGATTATCAGATCAGCCAAGATTTCTTTGGATGGCAAAACTGACTTGATGGGCTGAATGGTTTACTTACACTCCTATGTCTTATGGAATGAAAGTTGCAGCCGAACCCAGAACTCTAGGTTACATCATGTCGGTAAACAGTGACAAAGTGCCCCTATTGTCACAGTAACCTGGTCTCCTTGAGTGAGCTGCCCCATCCTACCGCACCCTCCTCTCTCTCGGTCAACCGACCAAACAGTAATCATCCTTTTAACAACCCAGTCTAGCTTCCTGTAGAACAAACACGCAACAGAGTTGTCAATTTTGATTGGAGCATTTGGCTGGCGTATGAATTATAAATAGTCTCTATTTATCAATGAGTCTGGCCGCTCTCGTCAGACAGACATGGCAGGTCTGAGAAGAGTTTTTGCGTTCAGATATACTACACTTTCAATCTTTTAGCTCTCGGCTGCAGGTTTGTTTACGAAATGACTTCCTGCCCATTTACTTGCCCACCTCCTTCACCACTTCCCCCTTGTTCTGTTCTCAGTGATTTCAGCCGAAATTTCGATAACCAATCCTGATCGAGAACTGGCGCCTCTTCGTTCTGACCTGGAGTCACCTACGCAACTTCAGGTAGAGGATATCTTTGTCAGCCATGTTGGTGTTTGTAGCATTCACTCCGGTGGGCTAGCATAAGCACTATCATGACCCTGTTGGGCTGAATGGCCTCTTTCTGTGCTGTACATATTTAGTAGAGAGCTAGGCTCCTGTTGTGGACAGAACGTTGAACAAATATGCAGTTGATCCATTGAGGCATACAGTGAGGTAGCAGTGACCTCTGTAGTCATGTGACAGAGACTCTGCTGGAAGGCTGGAACCAGAGAAGCTCTAGAGTCACAGAATCATAGCGATGTACAGCATGGAAATAGACCCTTTGGTCCAACTAGATAAATCTAGTTCTATTTGCCAGTATTTGCTCCATATCCCTCCAAACCCTTCCTATTCATGTACCCATCCAGATATCTTTTAAATGTTGTAATTGGACCAGCCTTCACCATTTCCTCTGGCAGCTCATTCCATACACGCACCACCCTCTGTGTGAAAAAGTTGCCCCTCAGGTCCCTTTGAAATCTTTCCCCTCTCACCTTAAACCTATGCACTCTAGTTTCAGACCCGGGGAATAGACCTTGTCTACTTACCCTAACCGTGCCTGACGTTAATTTACCACATGTGTAGTAAGTACTGTTTGAAGAGGTCCAGGCTGAGCCTAGCCAAATAGGTGAACCCAGACTCTAACAGTCGGTGCAGCAGTGAGGAATGCTGCACAGCAGGAGGCGCTGTCTGGTGGATGAAGTATAAAGCCTGCCTAACAATGCACTAAGAGAGCTCGTGTGTAATGTTAAGCTGCCAAAAACTGTTGAATTACACTTACCTTTCTCCTCTCTCTCTCCTCTGCATTGAAAAAGAAGCTCTGGGCATACTGGGGAGTGTAAAAACAAACACAAAGACAAAAAAAAAAGTTATTGACTTACTGCAATGAGAAAATTATGTCCTTTTTACCTCAGTGTATAATTTTTGAATGAGCACATTTTATAAACAGGGGATCTTTTCATAGAATCCCTACAGTGTGGAAACAGGCCCTTTGGCCCAACAAGTTCACACTGACCCTCAGAGCATCCCACACAGGCCCACCCTCTAATCTAAGCATCCCTAGATACTACAGGCAATTTAATTTGGCTGATCCACCTGGCCTACACATCTGGGGACCATGGGAAGAAGCCCATGAAACCATAGGGAGAATGCACATACTCCACACAGACAGTTACCCAAGGGGAGAATTGAACCTAGGTCCCTGGTGCTGTGAGGCTGCAGTGCTAACCACTGTTGCCACCATGCTGCCCTTTTCTAAGGTTTTATGTTAGGATATGAGAAGAGGGAGCATGTGGTCACAATTGTAATGTCAGAAAACCAGCAGACAAGCTGTGGTCAGCAAGATCCCGCAAGTTGTGGTACAATAATGTGTTCTTAGTGATGTTGCTTGAAGGATACAGGTTAGCCCAGGGTATAAGGGAGAACACACCTTCAAAATAGGACCTCTTTCCCAACTGTAAAGACAAAGTCCCATCATCAAAACTGTAAGATGGCATCCCTTCCAGTACAGCAGGATGATGCAGACGGGGCTGGTCAGATGGACTGAACAGCAGCGAGTGGAATCAATCCTGCAAAGAGTGAGGTGATGAATTTTTGTGGGGGACTAACAGGCCAGGGGGTACATGGTGAATGGTAGGATCCTAGAAAGTACAGTGGGACCTTGCTGTAAATGGCCATAGATCCTTGAAAGCTGCAGGAACAGATGGATGAGGTGGTTAAGAAGGCAATACCTGCCTTTATAACACTCAAGCAGTGAATGAATTTGGGGTGGCTCAGTGGTTAGTGCTACTACCTCACAGTACCAGGGACCTGGGTTCGATTCCACCCTCAGGCAACTGTCTGTGTGGAGTTTGCACATTCATCCCAGTGTCTGTGTGGGCTGCCTCAGGATGCTCTGGTTTCCTCCCACAGACCAAAGAGTGGCAGGGTAGGTGGGTTGGCCACAGTGTCCAGGGATGTTTAGGCTAGTGTTAGGGGAATGAGTCAGGGTGGGCTGCCCTTCTGAGGGGCAGTGTGGGCTTGTTGGGCCAAATGGCCTATTTCCACACTATAGGGATTCTGTGAATACAAGCATAGGGCAGGCAAAACATTATTTAGCTCACCACTGGAGTATTGTGTACAGTCCTGGTCACCACTCTACAGGCAGGATGTGATTGCACTGGAGAGGAATTCCCTGGACTGGAGTAATTCAGTGATGAATAGAGGCTGGGCTCGTTTCCCTGAAAGTAGAAAAGGCTGTGTGTTTGGAGGTAGGTGGTGTGGATGTAATTGGGGTATACAGAATTATGAGGAATAGAGTTCAGGCAGATGCAACATTTCCCCCCAGTTTGGGGAAACCAAGGGACACAAGTTTTAGACAGAAATTGGTGGAAAAGCTCAGCAGGTCTGGCAGCATCTGTGGAGAGAAATCAGGGTTAACGTTTCGGGTCTGGTGACCCTTCCTCAAAACTGGAAATTGTAAATGAGTTGGACTCAATTGCCCATGAGATAAAGTTCATTGCGCTCCCTCCATCCCACGCATAACAAGAGTCTAAGAACAAGTGGATATATGCAGCTGCAGGTAGCACTGTCATGGGCTCTGGCCTACAGCAAAAAGCAATTCTGCTTAAAATACCACTTTTAAGATGTACCATTATAGAGTCATACAGCATGGGAACACACCCTTCGGCCCAACCAGTCCATGCCGATCTTAATCCCAAACTAAACCAGTCCCACTTGCCTGCTCCTGGCCCATCGGCCTCATTAGGGGCATTTAAGCGGCTATTAGATAGGCATATG
>NC_063368.1:17791363-17825526 GCF_021869965.1 Rhincodon typus
CATATGCCTATCTAATAGCCGCTTAAATGCCCCTAATGAGGCCGATGGGCCAGGAGCAGGCAAGTGGGACTGGTTTAGTTTGGGATTAAGATCGGCATGGACTGGTTGGGCCGAAGGGTGTGTTCCCATGCTGTATGACTCTATAATGGTACATCTTAAAAGTGGTATTTTAAGCAGAATTGCTTTTTGCTGTAGGCCAGAGCCCATGACAGTGCTACCTGCAGCTGCATATATCCACTTGTTCTTAGACTCTTGTTATGCGTGGGATGGAGGGAGCGCAATGAACTTTATCTCATGGGCAATTGAGTCCAACTCATTTACAATTTCCAGTTTTGAGGAAGGGTCACCAGACCCGAAACGTTAACCCTGATTTCTCTCCACAGATGCTGCCAGACCTGCTGAGCTTTTCCACCAATTTCCGTTTCTATTTCTGATTTACAGCATCCGCAGTTCTTTCAGCACAGTTTTAAGGTATGAATCAGGAGGTTTAGAGGGAATTTGAAGAAAAAATAACTTTAAACTGAAGGGTTGTGTGTGTCTGGAACTCACTGCCTGAAAGGGTGGTAGATGCAGGAAACCTCCTGACATTTTAAGAACGAATTAGATGAACACTTGAGATTAACATACAAAAGGTCGAGGGCCAAGTGCTGGAAAATGGGATCTAAATAGGTATATATTTGATGACTGGCCTGAAGGGTCTCTTTCCATGCTGTAAAAACTCTCAGCAGGGCTGGAGTGTCAGTCCAGGACAATAACAAAAGTACTGAAAGAGTGAGACCAATCACATTAAAAATCAGGACTGGAAAACGTGTGTAATCATCCTTACAAATATGAGGAAAGTCTGGATTAATGGAAGATCAGGAATACTGGGAGTTGAGAATGGCTATAGTCACAGCCTGTTGTGACACATTTACCAGGAGCTCCATCCTGGCAGTGTAAAACTCCATTACCCAGGCAACACATACTCCCCCAGCCAACCTCCTGAACACTTCACCCCCGCCTCCATTAAAACATCCCATTACAATCCCCTCCACCACAACACAAGTGGTTTTACTCCATTTAAATGTGATTACTATAGCAACAGAGTGTTCTGTCTGGCAGCCAGCAAGAGCTCAGAGATAATGGATGTGAGATGATTTTATTGGTTACTTGCACAGGTCTGTGAATCTCTTACCAATTACGCAGAAACAAATTCAGTGAAGCAGAGAAATCAGCCAAGTGACTTTTGGTCTGAACCTCCGCGCATGCACTTTGCAACAAAAAGCCAGCTTTTACATAAAAACACTGAGAGATAGAAATCCTGTTCAGAGTTATTTTGTTCAATCCCCCCCACACTTGCGCCATTTTGTAACCAATGGCCAGTTTAGCCCCGTCCAGTTTGAAGATGAATTTCTCCCCCTGCGGTCTATAGCTGGAGCAGCATTCCATGGGGATAGGCCTGTGCTTGGATTCCAGTTCACACAAGGGTCCTGGGAGATCCTTACCTCCTATTCCTGCACCACAATGTGCTGAAATGGTCTAGAGAGCCAATTAGCTCAAGGACAACTAGGGGTGGGCAATAAATGCTGGCCTTGCCCACACCTCTATGAGAATGAAGGAATAAAAAGCACTGCTCTGTCTAGACATGGCTTACCAAAGGCTGTCCTGTCTGGTTTGCATTCCAGTTACCTATCTATCGAGTTTGGACATGGGGCAGGGTAGGTGGGAGAGTCGTTTCAGATAGGGACCTCTGATATTAGTCATCTGCAGTTAGGAGATGGTGGAGTTTGGGTTTTTGAGGCTGAATGCATCAAGAGAATGCACGCAGTCCGAACTAACATCATCCTCTTAACGATAAACAGATTACAATTCTGTTTGCAATTAAATCAAGTCTAATCACCCGAGTTACTGTGCTCTGGGCTCATGGGATGTTAAAGAGATGCCTGTTATACAGAACAAGTGATATCACTGGGGAAAGAGCCATGGGAATGCCGGAGGCTATTCAGTCCCTCAGGTACGTTCTGCCTGATTTCAATAAGGTCATGATTGAGCTGTGACCAAACTCCATAATTCCTCCTTTCCACATATTGCTACCTCTGTGCAGCATGGTGTCTCAGTGGTTAGCACTGCTGCCTCACAGCACCAGGGATCTGGGCTTGATCCCACCCTTGGGTAACTGTCTGTGTGGAGTTTGCACATTCTCCCTGTGTCTGCATGGGTTTCCTCCCACAGTCCAAAGATGTGCAGGTTAGCTGGATTGGCTGTGCTAAATTATCCATAGTGTGTGCACTAGCCATGGGAATTACAGGGTGGGATGCTCTTCAGACAGCCAAATGACTTCTTTTCTATGATTCAAAACAAAACCTATAGATGCCAGATATAAAATTAAGAATTGATCAATTAATAGTGGAAAAACCAGTCAAATTTGGAAATGTCACAATTAATCTCGTATCCTTAAAAAGGCAAGTCCAGTGTGGATCAGTACATTGCCATTTCCAAATCTGACATTTTTTTTTAAATTGCTGTTTGTGGAAGAGAAGTCCAATCCTTCAGCTGTCTTGTCTGTGTGTAGACATGTTTAACAATTTCACACCTTAAGGTTCTGACTCAAATTTTCAGGTTAATGTTCCCAAATGCTGGACACCCTCAAGAAGTGGTTTCTCTCTACTTATCCAGTGTGTTCCCTTCATACCTGGAAAATTCTGATTAAATTGCCCCATAAGCTTCTACATTAAGAAATATCCCACCATGTTTTGTGCAATCTCTTCTCATCATTTAGTCTGCTGCTGTATCTTCTGGTTTTGTATCCTGTGTTTCTTCTGTGTTTCAAGATGGCGCTGAGCAGTGGCAACACTAAACAAAGCTTTTCACTGTTTTCGTAATACATGTGACAATAAATAAATCTCAATCTAAATCTTCGAATTCTGATATCATTCTGATAAAAACATGCTGTGCTTTTTCTCATCACTGACATTGCAATGTACCGTCAGAACATGTCCTCACAACTTGGCTGTGACTGAGTGGGTGACCTCTGGCCTCTGCGTTAGAAAATTGTGGGGTCGCGACACGTTCCGGCATGTGAGCCCTGTAATCCAAGCCCGATACTCGCAGTGGCGGTGCTGGGGGAGCCCTGCACTGTTGAAGATGCCTTCTTTCACACGGCGCTGCCAAACGGAGCGAGTAACTTTGTGAGATTTTCTGAAGCAGGCTCCCGACCCAAAACGTCAGCTTTCCTGCTCCTCTGATGCTGCCTGGCCTGCTGTGCTCATCTAGCTCCACATTTTGTTATCTGAGTAACTTTGTGAGAAGTTTCCCTATTGTCCTGAACTATTTACACCCCGCTGCCAACTAACGACTGGACCCGACTGTGTGGCGACATCGCCATGTCGCTGCTTGTGGGATCTTGCTGTGCGCACACGGCTGCTGTGTTTCCTACATTGCAACAGCCCCTTTAAGTGTGTTGTGAAGCATTTTCTGAAGCTTTAAAAGGTAATATATAAACGCAAGTTCAATGTTTGTGCTTGACCTTGCAGTCTTCAGGTTGATCTATGTGTATACTCTGGCAATCTCGTTGAAACAGATAAAATTCTGACCAGGTTTGACAGGGTCAATGTTAGGCGAGTCTCCCACCCTTCCCCCTCCCTCCATACGTACTCCAGGCTAGAAGGAGGGGTCACACCCTCAGCATAAGGGCTCAGCCATTTAGGACTGAGGTGAGGCAAGATTTCTTCATTCAAAGGATTGATAACAAATCCAAGGATTCACAGCACCAACTTCTATTTATATTGTATCCTTGGTGGAATGAGACATTCCCAGATGGTCCACAGGAGCATTAAGCAAGACACCAGGCCACATGAGGAGATATCAGGGCAGATGAGTAGATGCTTGGGCGGGGAGGGAGGTTTGAAGAGGTGATTTCAAGAGGCAAAGCGAGGTTTTGAGAGACAGTCATTGAGGAGAACATTCTAGAGATTGGGTCCCAAGTTGCTGAAGGCTCGGCCTCACCAATGCCACAGCAATTATAAACAGGAATGTACGTGAGGGTGGCAGAATTAGGGGAGGTCAGAAATCATGGAGAGTTTGGACTGGATTATGGAGGTAGGGAGTGGGGAGGTCATGGAAGGATTTGAAAACATTACTGAGGATGTTAGTGCAGCGAGCTGCTGATTATCAATCACCGAGTGTAGATTGATATATTTTCATTCACAGTTCGAAGGGATGGGTCTGGTTAGGAACACACCATTAATGGAGAGGATCAGCTGTAACTTTATTGATTGGTGAGCAGCTAAAGGGGCCTACTCCTGCTCCTATCGTGAACTTATTGTATTGAAAGAAACATAAAACACAGAACACAGGCCCTTCAGCCCACCATGTCTACACTGACCAGGATGCCATTCTAAACTAAGGTGGCTCAGTGGTTAGCACTGCTGCCTCACAGTGTCAGGGGTCTGGGTTCAATTCCATCCTTGGGTGACTGTCTGTATGGAGTTTGCACATTCTCCCCGTGTCTGTGTGGGTTTCCTCCAGGTGCTCCGGTTTCCTCCCATAGTCCAAAGATGTGCCTGTTAGGTGGAGGCAATGGCCTAGTGATATTATCACTGGACTGTTAATCCAGAGACCTTTATAACATTCTGGGGACCTGGGTTCGAATCCTGCTATGGAGTTTGAATTCAATAAACAAAAAATCTGGATTTAAGAATCTAATGATGACCACGTACCCATTGTCAGTTGTCACAAAAAGCCTGCCTGGTTCGCTAGTGCCCTTTAGGGAAGGAAACTGCCATCCTTACCTGATCTGGCCTATATGTGACTCCAGACCAACAGCAATGTGGTTGACTCTGAACTGCACTATGGGCAATAAATGCTGCCTAGCCAGCAATGCCCTCATCCCTCATCCCCAAAAAAAAAGGATTGGCCATGCTAAATTGCCCTGTGATGTCCAGGGAGGTGCAGGCTAGGTAGATTAACCATGGGAAATGCAAGGATAATATTGGGGGGGGGTAGGTCTGGCTGGGATGTTCTTTGGAGGGTCAGTGTGGACTTGATGGGGGTGAAGGGCCTGCTTGCACAGTGTAGGGATTTTATGAAACTAATCTCATCTGCCTGCACATGGTGAACTTGTCTCTGCGTTCAATCTCAGTGTAAAACTGGATTACTTATGCAATTTGCTTTGCATATTTTACTTCCTCCAAGCAGTAACATTTCCGGTTAAAAGATTTCACATTGACACTGTGCTTCTCTAGTCAAGATTGGTGTTTCAGAATTAATCTGACCAGATTGGAATGCGTGAGAGCTGAAAATAAATTAGTATTTTCTCTGTGAAATGATTCTCCACAAAATAATTTGAACTCCTTCCAACAAACTGGTTGAAAATTCGGAACAGCACCTGGGATGAGGACAAGGGGTGAAACATCGCAGGAAATAGGAGCATGTGTAGGCCATTCGACCCTCACATCTGCTTCACCATTCCAAACAATCATGGCTGTTCCTGGCTTTCGACTCCACTTCCCTGCACACCTTTGCTCAGTCCTAAATGATCAGCCCCTTATCCTGAGGCCGTGTGCCCATATTTTAGATTCCCTTGTGCAGAAGAATAATCTTCCAAACCAACAACCACTTCCATCCAGAAGGACAAGGGCAGCAGATACATGGGAACACCACCCTCTGTAAGTTCCCCTCCAAGCCCCTCACCATCCTGACTTGGAAATATATCACCGTTCCTTCACTGTCCTTGGGTCAAAATCCTGGAATTCCCTCCCTAAGGGCATTGTGGGTCAACCTACAGCAGGAGGACTGCAGCGGTTCAAGAAGGCAGCTCACTACCACTTTCTCAAAGGGCAACTAGGGACGGGGAATAAATGCTGGTCCAGACAGCAAAGCCCACATCCCACAAATGAATAAATAAAATCTCTCAGCACCTGCCCTATCAGGTCTGTTCAGAATCAGAGATAGTAAGAACCGCCGATGCTGGAGTCTGAGATAACACAGAGTGGAGCTGGAGGAACACAGCAGGCCAGGCAGCATCAGAGGAGCAGGAAAGCTGATGTTTCAGGTCCCAAGCATTTCATGTCTGAAGAAGGGTCCCGACCTGAAACATCAGCTTTCCTGCTCCTCTGATGCTGCCTGGCCTGCTGTGTTCCTCCAGCTCCGCCCATTCAGAATCATATCTTTCTCAATGAGATCACCTCTCATTCTTCCGAACCTTAGAGAATATCGGCCCCATTTTCTCAGTCTCTTGGTATAGGGACAAATCTGGTAAATTTTCAACTTCAACGCCAGTATATCCCTTTTGTAAGTGCGGAAACCAAATGTGCACACAGTACAACAGCAACTACAGCTCTTTATTCCTGCACTCCAATCCAACCAGGCAACATTTACCCCAGGTTACTGTTGGCCATTACTGCCATTACTAATGCGACATCACTCACAGATATCCCCAAACATTGTTCAGTCAAAATCCTGGGATTCCCTCCCAAACAGCATTGTGGGTCTACCCACAGTACATGGACTGTAGCGGTTCAAGAACATAGCTCACCACCACCTTCTCAAGGGCAAATAGAGATGGGCAATAAATATTGGCCTAACCTGTGACACCCACATCCCATAAATGAATTTAAAAATGCCCTATCCAGGTTTGATTTGGTTGGGATCATTTGCAGTTTGGAAAGTTTCTACATATACATTAGTAGCATTTTGTAAGAGTGCCCTTAGTGACACATTAATAGTCTGATTCCCCTGCTGTGTTGTCCCATTCCTCCATCTCTAACCCTGGCACAGAGACTCAGCACCTTAAAATGCATCACAGTTCCCCTTCAATAAGATATATTGATTTAAAACTGAACTCACACATTAGGTAGATGTGATAAATTATCCTAGTTTTTATTTAAATTGTTTTAACTTGAAACTAAATCTGCTAAAACCTCCTGTGACTCCCAGAGTGAAAGAAAATCAGTTGACATTTCAACAACATGTCTGACCACCCCAACTAGAGCGAATTAACATCACAGGGCAGATTTGGATTGAATTAGATTAGAACAATAGTTTTGAGGATTTATATACATTCTTGGGGGGGTGGGGAGAGGTGGATTAAAAACTGAAAAAAAAACACTGACATTTGTTCAAATGCAGCAGAAACTAAAAATCGGTGGACTGTTCATCTGGGCACATCAGTAATTCCTTAAAAAAAGGCATTCCTACCTGGGGACTAATTATCTGAGCAGCAACATGAGAATTGGTTAGGGTTCAAGGAATTGCATGGCACGTTCCAAATATCAAGCTTTTGTGGGGCTTTGGTTTGTTTGTTCTGTGTTGTGTATCAACACGGACCAAATGCACAGGTTTAATAACCTCATTTTTTAAAACAATGTGTGACTACCCACCCCACCTTTATGTGGATGCAGTCAGCAGCTGGGTGCACTGACAAACGCTGCAGGACTGGGGGAAAGGACATGGAGGGAAAAGCAAAGGTATATAAATATATATATATATTATAAACAATCTGGAAATGTGACTCTCTCTCTCTCTCTCAGATAGGCGCCTCACCTCTCTGTTGAATTCTAGCAGTGCATTCTGTACCGCATCCTGGTCACCCGTTTGCAAGATGTCAATTAATAGGCTCAGTTCCATTCTCAGCGACAGAGATAGGGTTGAGAGCTGGGAGATCTCGCCTCAGATTCCCAGCAGATTTCTCGATCCTTGGAGTTCGGGAGGATCAGACGGGGAGAAAATTAATGCTAAATCCTCTCTCTGTGTGTGTGTGACAGGCAATGACATCACCAGAATGGGAGGAGAATAAAGCTATCTTCAAAACACACTGACTCTACCACCATCTCAGTTCCTGCTCTCTCTGTCTCGGTGATATTGAATAGGGATTAACCCATTGATGTCCATGTTGTGCACAGTCATTTTTTTGAGAATGTTTAGATAAAATTGTCCTTGGTCATGTCCGTGAATTGTATATTAATTGTGTTTAATTGGTTTTTCTTGTCTGATCACAGATAAGGAGACTTTTATTCAAACAGAATGGGAGTGATAGCGAGGAATGGGTTTGGAGGTGTTGTTAGAGAGGGGAAAGATTTAACAGGGTCCTGTGGGGCAACTTTTTCACACAGAAAGTGGTGCCTGTATGGAACGAGCTGCCAGAGGAAGTGGTGGAGGTTGGTACAATTACAACATTTAAAAGGCATCTGGATGGGTACATGAATAGGAAGGGTTTAGAGGGTTATGGGCCAAATGCTGGTAAAAGGGACTAGATTAATTTAGGATATCTGGTCGGCATGGACAAGTTGGACTGAAGGGTCTGTTTCTATGCTGTACAGCTCTATGACCCTACACACATGAATAGGCCTCTTGGCCCCTTGATCCTCTCCTGTCAACTAATAAGATTGTGGCTGATCTGCTATTTCACCTCAACTGTATACTCTCACATGTCTCCGATAATCTATCATATTTATCTAAATCGACCTGTTCGGGCACATCTCAAGTCTCTAGACTTGAACCCAGGCCTTCTGACCCAAAGGTAGGGACACCACTACTGTGCCACAGGAACCCTGGAGTTTAGAAGGGTAGATATTTAATTAACTTGCGCAGGTATGTAATGCTAGATGTCTGGAGCAAGTGGGACTTGAACTTGGGTTCTGGCTCAGAAGCAGGGACACTACCTCAGCACCCCAAGAGCCTTGGGTTTGGGGATGTATGCTTGCAAGCTTTGACTCTGCAAATAAATGTGAGAGTGCGTGAAGATTGGTCCCAATGCAGTCCGTTACTGACTCGCTTTCTGGATTGAAACAGAGAGACAGATTTCCTGATTAGTACTAGAACCCTCTCTCTCTCTCTCTCTGACTCCCATCAGACACCAAACTACACAATTACATTCCATTGACAGATTAGCGAGTAAGGACTATTGGGGGAGCAGAGACGAAAGTGGAACTGGGACCGCAGCCAGATCAGGTGTGATCTCCTTGGATGGCACAGCAGGCTTGAAGGGCCGAGTGGCCTGTACCTCCAGTCTTTCTGGCCAGTCATCCAATGGCAGATCCTGCAGAATCCGATGTGGGAAACCCCAGAGACAGCAGTGAAAGGAAGCCAATCAGAAGCTAGCATTCCCCTTTGTTGCGGCACAAGCTACCGAATTCGAGTAAACATTCAATGGCACATGGGAATGTTTCAGGATGTTTAAACAGCTTTACAGTGGGTTAATTTGCAGGTGTATAAGTGGGTAAGGGTGGGCACGCACACACACGTGCATAAACACATGCATATGCACACACCCAAACGTGCATTACGAACATACACATGCATGCATACATATGCACAGATACACATGCACAGACACACAAGCACACACACACATACACACCCACACAGATACACACACACACAGACACACACACCCACACACATACACACCCACACACACACACACACAGACACACACACACACACCCACACACACACACACAGACACACATGTGCACACACACACACAGACACACACCTACACACACACACACACAGATACACATGCACACACATACACACATGTGCACACACACACACAGACACACACCTACACACACACACACACAGATACACATGCACACACATACACACACACACACACACACAGATACACATGCACACACATACACACACACCCACACACACCCACACACACACAGATACACATGCACAGACACGCAAGCACACGCACACACACACACACACCCACACACACACAGATACACATGCACAGACACGCAAGCACACGCACACACACACACAGAGACACACACCCACCCACACCTACACACAAACAGACACACACACACACACAAAAACATACATTTGTACAAGTATGGTTGTTTGTAATCAAACTGGATTCATAATTATGGGCTAAACAGGATGGAACTCTACTCACTGGAGTTTAGAAGAATGAGAGGTGATCTCATTGAACCACATGGGATTTGTAAGGGGCTTGACAGGGTAAATGCTGAGAGGATGTTTCCCCCCATGGGAGAGTCTGGGACCCAAGGGCACTCTTTCAGAATAAAGGGGCAGCAATTTAAGTCTGAGATGAAGAGGAATTTCTTCTTTCAGAGGGTTGTGAGTCTTTGGAATTCCTTGCCACAGAGAGCTGTGGGGACAGAGTCCTTGTGTATACTTGAGGCTGAGATTGACAGAGTCGTGATCAGTCGGGCAATCAAGGGATACAGGGAAAGGGCAGGAAAGTGAACGTGAGGAACGTTAGATCAGCCATGATTCTCCTGAATTATCCCAGCAAGCCACTCAGTTCAAGAACATTTAGCAACAAATGTTGGCCCAGCCGGAGATGCACGCATCCCATGAAAGAATAAATTACAAAACGATTAAGGGTTCGGTGGAGGTCATGGGGTGACAGTAAAAAAAACGGGGTCTTATTAAAACTGACAACACACAAAGAGGCTATTTGGCTCATCTTTCCTGTGTAGTTGAAAGAACGATGTCAAAAATTTGATGGTTTGAGTGGGAAATGATTTTGGTGACAGAACTGGCCGACAATTGGACAGAGGGACATTTGGAGGAATATCTTATAAGAGGAAAGCAAGGAGGGGCAGCTGGAGGTGGGAGTATAGGAGGGATTTCCAAAACCTATAGCAATCGAAGGAACAGCCATCAATGGTAAGGGGATTAAAATTAAGGGGTGCCCAAGAGGCCAGAATCTGAGGAGGTAGGAAATCTCTGAGTGTTGAGGGAGCTGGAGGAGACTGGGGAGAGGGTAATGTTGTGGAGGGATTCGAATACAATGATGAGAATATTTTAGTCAGTGTGTTACTGAAGCAACAGTTAGCTTTATGATACCCTGACTATGCAGACACTCTTGTGCGCCAATGTTCACTGTACTCCTGAAAGTAGCTGTAAATTGCAACAAAATCCATCTCTGTCTGTATTATACAAGATTTTATTTTGATGTCATTAAAAATCATCCAAATTCTCTCAATACATTACAGAAATATAGAAACAAGCAATAAATAAATAAATACCAGCTCTGTTGAGATGGGGCAAGAACAAGTTACAGAAAATACAACAGGCACCACCACAGATATTGGAAAGTCCACAGTTTGTAGGGTGTAGATGTTCTCGTTATAGAGTTAACTATGGGGCATGGGGAGGAGGTCGGAGGGTAATGGAGGAAGTATCTGTCTCCATTTGATTTGATGATGCAGCTTTGAAGAATGAGTTCACCATTTGTCTGCGCTTGAGGTTTGAAGAATTAGACAGATCAAATGCCAGAGAATGGGAGATCGAGATCCATGGGGAGAAGATGCCATGTCCACTAGATGTGCCAGCCTGGCTTGGCAGCTGAGAAAGAGAGACCAGGAAGGTGCACACACTTCCCCAGTGCCCAGCTCTGCCATACACTCCCACAATGTGGTGCCCTAAAGGATACCTCAAGCACATCCATGGGGCATGCAATCCCTACAGCTTGGAAGCAGGCCATTCAACCCATCAAGTCCACACCAACCCTCCAAAGAGCATCCCTTCCAGACCTACTCCCTCTATCCGATCCTATCCTAGAATTTGCTACAGCTAACCCACCCAGTCTGCACATCCCTGGAGCAATCTATCATGGCCAATCCACCCTAACTTGCACAGCTTTGGACTGTGGGAGGAAACCGGAGCACCCAGAGGAAACCCACACAGACACAGGGTGAACATGCAAACTCCACACAGACAGTCGCCTGAGGGTGGAATCAAACCCGGGTCACTGTTGCCATGAGGTAGTGGTGCTAACCGCTGAGCCATCATGCCTCCCATCTGAACAGGAGGATCTCCCTGGAAATATAGTCACTGGCATTGACACCAGCACCTCTGGAGAGTCGGAGCCCCAGTGGGATCAGTTTGAATTGGAATATTTCAGATGTTACATCAATAGAAAGAGGCCATTCAGCCCATTGATCTGATGCTGGTGCTTTGAGGGAGGCATCCAAATATCTGCACTACCCGCTGCCTTTTCCCCATCGTCCTGGAAATAGTTTCTACTTCAGACCATTACACAATATATTTTTGAAAGGATAGCTTCTACCAGCATTTCAGGCTGTGCATTCCAGATTTTACCAAATTGCTGTTTTAAAAGAAAAATCACCTTGCCCTCCCCTCTGGTTCTTTTGCTGATTTTAATCTACTGCCCCTCCTGCTATTGGAGATTGGTTGCTAAAGCCCTTCCTGTCCCCCATGCAGGGTTTGGTTAGATAGCTTCACTCATACTGTACAAACCTCCTCTACTTCAGTATTTCACCTGCCCCATTACACCTCCCACCTCATCACCAAATTTGGGCTGGACTTCAGGACGAGATATCAGCAGAACCATAGCACAGTTCCCCGCCCCCCCCACCCACCCACCTGGCTGTAGGGTGCTCATGACTGTTAAAGTTGTCGGGCTGTTGGACTGCAAAAGGCATCGCAGTGGAGCCCAATCTCGAGCTCGCCGACCAATCGGTGCTTTCCAGCCAGGTGGTCAGTGTTAGAACTGAGATGCCTTTTGTAGCCAAGTGCCTTTGACACTCAACATCAAGTCACTCACTGAATCGTGGGCACTCAGCCAAATAGAGTCATAGAGTTGTACAGCATGGAAACAACTCATCCATGCCAACCAGATATTCTAAATTAATCTGGACCCATTTGCCAGCATTTGGCCATTCATGTACCCATCCAGCTGCCTCTTAAATGTTGTAATTGTACCACCCTCCACCACTTCCTCTGGCAGCTCATTCCATACACACACCACGCTCTGCGTGAAAACGTTGCCCCTCAGGTCCCTTTTAAATGTTTCCCCTCTCACCATAAGCCTATACCCTCTAGTTTTGGACTCCCCCACCCTGGAGAAAAGACCTTGGCTATTTACCCTATCCATGCCCTTCATGATTTTATAAACCTCTATAAGGTCACCCCTCAGCCTCCAACGCTCCAGGGAAAATAGCCCCAGCCTATTCAGCCTGTCCCTGTAGCTCAAATCCTCCAACCCTGGCAACATCCTTGTAAATCTTTTCTGAATTCTCTCAAGTTAAACACTTAAATATAGGAGAGATTTTAATAATGGGAATGTGGAGTTGGTAGGTATGTGTACTTAAAGATTCAAGTAACTGAATCCAGTTAGAACATAAACCTCAAACAGTACAGCACAAGAACAGGCCCTTCGGCCCACCATGTCTTTGCTGACCATGACGCCATTCAGTTATTTGGGATCCTTCAAATTAAGACAGAGATGCAGCAGTATAATATGATTTAAGGTGATGCAGTGAATTGGCTCTTACACACAGAGCAGAAAAGTGGAGTTTGAAAACACTCTAAGAGTTTAACCAAAAGATCCCATCATCTTTCCCTGTAGGCACAAATTATTTACAGAAGAATCAAATATTCGCATACACAGGGAGTCCAGCACAGTGAACCCAAACCAGTCCACAACATGAAGATCCAATCCTGTCTCTCGCAAGAGTTGTATCACGCAGCTTCTGGACTTTTCTGAGAGAGAGAGAGAGAGAGAGATGAGAGGAGCAAGAGATAGAAATTTAGGCAATAGGTCTCCCCTCACTGAAGTGAGACCCTGCCGGTCTCTTCCACAAGATAGTGATCAGCTCTTCGGTGCCTTCAAATAAAAATCGCAAATGAAAAGAAGTGATCAAAATGAGAGGATGGTGGAGACAAATACTTTTGCAACAATTCAGAAGTATCAGGCAGTATGATCAGAGGTATAGATAGAGTAGACAGCCAGAGACTTTTTCCTAGGGTAGAGGTAGCGTTTACGAGGGGACATAGTTTTAAAGTGAATGGAGGTAGATATAGAGGAGACGTCAGAGGTAGGTTCTTTACTCAGAGAGTGGTAGGGGCGTGGAATGCATTGCCAGAGAGGGTAGTGGACTCGGCCTCATTAGGGGCATTTAAGCGGCTATTAGATAGGCATATGGATGATAGTATAAGGTAGCGGTGGAGGTTAGATAGACCTTAGGATTAGGGTAAAAGTTTGGCACAACATCGTGGGCCGAAGGGCCTGTAACGTGCTGTACTGTTCTATGTTCTACGTTCTATGTATGGTGGGTCAATGGTTAGCACTGCTGCTGCACAAAGCCAGGGACCTGGGTTCGATTCCACCTTCGGGCAACTGCCTGTGTAGAGTTTGCACGTTCTCCCTGTGTCTGTGTGGGGGTTTCCTCTGGGTGCTCTGGTTTCTTGCCACAGCTCAAAGGTGTGCAGGTTAGGTAGATTGGCCATGCTAAATTACCAGGAATGTGTAGGCTAGGTGGGTTAGCCATGGTAAAAGCCCCGTGTGGGGTTATTGGGATGGGGTAGAGAGCTGGGTTTAGGGTTGGGGGGGACCCTCTTTGGAGCATCGGTGTGGATTTGATGGGCTGAATGGCCTCTTTATGCACTGCAGGGATTGTATGAGCTCTTAAACTGTTGGGCCTTAGTAGGCTATGAACCAAGTGGCATTAGTGTAGTTTGATGTTCATTGGTCGGCATAGACATGGTGGGCAGAAGGGCCTGTTTCTATGCTGCATGGCTGTATGCAAACCTGTATAGTAGGAACTGAAAGAAGCCATTCAGCCCCTCAATCTCAGTCTTGAAAAAGCCAGTTGACCCACAAGCTTTTTATGAGGGGAGTGGGGCAGGGGTTCACTGTTCCTGATGTTCATGTGTGAAGAAATACTTCTTGAGTTCACATCTGAAGAGTGTGCCTTAATTTTGAAGGTTACTCCCCTTGCTGTGGATTCACAGATACCACGTCACAGTATCTGTACGTCACTGTTATTGGGCAGAGAATTGGAAAGCCAGACCATCTTTTCCCATGTCTCCCAGCCATTTGTGGAAATGAATCCAGATATATATCCATGAGCATAGAGTCATGAAATCTTGGAGCATGGAAACAACCCCTTCGGTCCAACTCATCCATGCTTACAAGGTTTCCTAAACATTATCTGTTCCATGTGGGTTAGATCTGATGCCACATTGGAACAATGTCCAGCTGAGTGCACCACCCCAGGCCCCATCCCCTCTTTAAGTTGACAAGAGAGCAATGAGGCATTTATACAAAGAATAATAAACCTCCTTGACATACCTGGTCATTGTAAGTCCATTATGCTCAGGAAGGCATGTACTTGCTGGTTCATTACGAGTTGGCGAATGATCTCACATGTCTGGTGATCCATTGAAGCTGTGACTGGCCAATGGGAATCATTGGAGAAAATGCTGAAAGCAAGACCAAGGATAAGAGTCAATGTGTGAGTATTGACTGGACCAGATAACTATGTTCAAGGGTAAAATGACATAGGAATGGCAGCAGTTTGGAAATATCTGCCTCAGAAGGTGTTGGGGGAGGGCATAATTGGCTATTTTTAAGATCGAGGTAGACAGGTTCTTGTTAGGCCATTGGGATCAAGGGTTAGTGGGAGTGGATGGGAATGTGGAACTCTTGACATAAACGGGTCAGCCATGATATTATTGGATGGCAGAGAAGATACAATTCTTCTTTATTTACTCACAGGCTCTGGCTAGGCCATCATTTATTGCCCATCCCTAATTGCCCAGAGGGCAGTTAAGAGTCAACCACGTTGCTGTGGGTTTGGAGTCATACGTAGGCCAGACCAGATAAGGATGTTAGATTTCCTTCCATAAAGGACATGAGTGAACCAAGCTAGACAGACAGGAGACTGGAAGAACACAGCAAGCCAGGCAACATCTGGAGGAAAAGAGCAGTCAACGTTTCGGGTATTACCCTTCTTGGACTCTATCATCTGTAGTTTCTTGTCTCTAGTGAGCCAGATGGGTTCTCCCAACAATTGGCAATGAATTCATGGTCATCACTAGGCTCTTAATTCCAGACTTTTATTAAATTCAAAATCCCATCAACTGGTGTGGCAGGATTTAAACCCAGGTCTCCAGAACATTTGCTGTATTTATGGATTCATAATTCTAGTGATAATATGTACCACTAGGCCATTGCCTCCTCCTGATAGACCTTGTCAACCAATTGTGAAGAATTAATGCTATAAACCTTAGAAGTAACTACACTCAAGAGTTGGCACTGTAAAGTAAGTACACTCTCAAAGTGTTGGGATCAGATTCCTTCATCGATTTTAGCAGACATTTATTGGAAATGGATTAACTTGCCCAAGGAGAGGATTTTCCTGGGTGTATTGTTACGCATGGGGAGTCAAGACCTGAGTCAATTGAAATATATTTCCAAACATTGGGCCATTTGTTTAGCCTTGAGTGAATGATAGTCTTCAGATGGAATTAAGGAACGAGGGGAAATCCAACTTGGGCCTTTGGAAGTATTTCAGTTTCCATTTTCACATTCTGTATTGATTTCACTTGTATCTAATTTAAATTCAGTCATAACATTTTCGGCAGAGAAGTAGAATTGGTTTCAATTCCTCTGCAGCAATGTTCAGGAAACAGGAAACAGTGCCACCACAGGCACCAGGTTATAGATACACTGTGTGACATGTTTACATAGGAAATCACCATTATGTAGTTATGGGAATTCAGATTTTAAGAAGGTGGCATCAATCTGTGATAAAAAAAAAATTTTGCAGACAGGAAGTGTGCACAAAACAAAGCATTTTTATTGCTCTAGATCTGCTGACATTACCACGCAGCGTGTAATTCATAAAACAAAGCATTTTTATCGTTCCAGATTTGTTTTCACAGCCATGTGCTATGTAATTAAAGATTGAACAATGTGAGGAGACACTGCTTCTTTAATAATGATTGTCCTCTCACCTTCTGTCATTGAGTTGCAGGGTTGATGGTAACTCGAACCCATTCTGCAACGTGGCCGAAGAATCTTGATGAGTTGAGTCCTGCGTGTCACCAAGGTGCCTCTTCACTTTTCTGGTATTTGAGTTTGATCTGGAATTAAAATGTGGATGAAATCTTAGAGTAAGGTTTCAGGAATTGTTTAAGGTCATTGACTGAACAACACTTTGGGATTCCCTGAGGTTGTGAAAGGTGCAATAGAAATGCAAGGTCCCCTCTGTGAGTTTTGGTTCTATCAGCTTTGTGTGTCAACCAAGAACTCGCGCATTGGTGATTTAAACTCTGAAGCTATCAAAGAACAACCAACATTCCATTTTTATCAAGCACCTCCCTGCTCCCTGGGAAATCCCGTCACTATTGTCACGTGGCAAACCATGTTAATCAATTCCCACACAGCATGATCCAATGAATAGCAACCTTCCTTCATCTAATGCTGTCATAGGGTTCCTTCCATTTTCCAGCCTCGGGCCATTGTCCCACCTGAACACACAGTGTCCGTCTTGATTTTGTGTTCCATCCTTGGATGGGAATATGAACCCTGGTGCTCACACACTGAAGGTGAAAGTGCTACACACCCCTTCCATCCCCAAACACATCCGAAAACCCAGGCCTCACCTCTGAGCTAAGCAGACCCTCTTGGATTATTGCAGAGAGTTGTGTCAAATTCCACTCACCATCATCTGGAAGAACATCCTTGGGCTCTTACCTTGCTTGTGCTGTGAGAATGGAGTTAATCATGTTGCGAGCCACGGCAGTATTTCTCGCTTTACTGAGCTCGCTGGTAAACAGGCCGTCGGAGTGCCTTCTGTGTCTGTTCAAAAGGGAGAGAGCAGCTGTTTGGTTAGAATTTCAAGTTGCAGGTGACCCTGGCACACCCCTGTGGCACAGTGACTGCACGACCTGGGGATAGGCCAGGCTGGCCTCAAACAAGGCTGGAAGCAGGAGGAAAGTGAATGCTGTGCATTAATGCAAGACCAATTTGAACAAGAACAAAAAAAGCTTCACATGGGTCAACTGGTGCTTTTTCAGTCACATTAGATTTGCAATCACTTGATAGCACAGTGGTTGTGTTTTTCTGAAAAAGGAGACTTGATAGCTAAACAGTTCAACTTGCATTCATCTGGACTGATGCAAGAATAACAAAATTGAAATGGATGCTCCCTTTCAAATTTGGTATTCTTGCATGTATCCTGATGAGTGCAAGCAGAAGTGTTTGACATTGTGTCTCTTGTCTTCAGAACTACATTGTAGCTAATTGAGTGATTCAAAGTGATATTAAGGGAACAAAAAACAAATAAACTATCTCCATTGACAAGAGTTTGGAAACTGGAGGACACTGGGGAGCAGATTTAGGACTGAGTTGATGAGGAACTTCTTTACCCAAAGGGTTATGAGTCTGTGGAATTCCCTGCCCAGTAAAGCAGTTGAAGGCTACACGTTGAATATTTTTAAGGAAAAGACAGAAGATTTATGAACAGTAAAGGGATTAAGGGTTATGGTGAGCTGCTGGGTAAGTGGGGCTGAGTCCATGAAAAGATTAGCTATGAAAGATCTTATTGAATGGCAGAGCAGACTCAATGGGCCAGATGGCCCACTCCTGCTCCTATTTCTTATGGTTTAATACAACAGCAAAATACTGCAGAGGCTAGGCATCTGATACGAACACAGAAGGTGATGGACAAACTCAGCAGGTCTGGTAGCATCTGTGGAGACAGAAATAGAGTTAATGTTTCAAGCCCAGTATGACTTCTTTGGAACTGATTTTAAATAATTTCCAAAAAACGTATCGGGGGAAATTAGTGTTTGTTTTTTAAATGCAGTAAGCTTTTATCATCTGGAGTGTACAGCCTGAGAGGGCATTGGAAGTAGATTAAGTCATAACTTTCAAAAGGGACTCAAAGAAATGAAAAGAAAAATCATGGGATAAGGGCAGGGAGGAGTTTCACGAATTGGATCACACTTTTCAAAGGGCCAGCATAGGCACACTGGGCCAGATGGCCTTTTTTGTTCTATGCTGTATGAGAAACCAGTATTCCTGTTCCTCAAAACAGCTTGGCAATAAACAGGAATGTGAACATCCTGCCTCATGACTCCCCAGTTATCTTTCTCTGAGAACAAGGGAGCAAGATTATTGATAAAAAACATACAATGCACCTTGCCCATCCTCACCTGTTTAGAGGCAATGGTAGAGTCAGCTTCAGAAGAAGGGTCATTAGGAGGAGAATCTTCATGTTGTCCATGATGCTATAAAAAAAGAATTCACGTTAACCTTGATTTCATGTCAAGGCTATCATTTTTCTAACTTTCTGTCCGTTCCCATCCTTTCCCCATAACTCAGGCACTGGGGAAAATAGCATTGAGTGCATTTAAGGAGAAGCTCTATAGAAATTCAAGGGGGCAAGGTAAAGAGGGAGCCAGAATGGCAGAGGTACTTAGACTGGAGAACACAGAAAGTGATGGACTTTCCAGTGTGGGGGAGTAGACTACCAAACCTGCAGCCTATACCCTTGGAACACGCTGAACCAAATAAGGGAAAAAGAAATAGCAAAAACAGGATGAGACGAAAGAGCATAGGAGGATGCTCATGTGGGAAGACAATCATAGCATGGATCAACTTGGCTGAATGGCCTGTTCCGAGTGATCAACTTTATAGACTATAATTCTCTAGAATTGGCTTTATAGACTATAAAACTCTTGAATTAAGGGAAGGTCCATTTTAAGAAGCAGTTATCTGTAGTTATGTAGTGAACTTCACGCACACATGCACCAGCCTTCGATTGTTGAATTTCAAAAAAATGACCTCTCTTCTATATACCTCTTTCATGCTTCCATTGCATTGCTTTGGACTCTAATTTCCATACCTTTCCCAATCCCAACCCATTAGGTGTGAATTATCTGAATAGACACTTATTCCTTGAAAAATCTAGCTTTAATCTCCAGGAGATGTCTGCTTTCTCTGAACGTATTCACAAATCAGGCAACCACTCAGAGCCTATCTCCCACATGCCCTAATACCATCAGGCTGCAGACTCCCTCCTGTCCCCTCACTGATATCCCTGCGTTGGCAAATGCTATCAGTCAATGCCAAATGGACACGAGACAAAATGGCACAAAAATTACCTCAGAACATGATCTCACTGGAAAATATCGGGAGGTGGAAAAATGCTGAAAATATTTTGTGCAGTTGCAGCAGGGATCTTTCTCTGTCCTGAGCTGGGAATGTTTGCATTGCTTAAGATGGTGAAAGATGTAAGCCACAGCATGAGGAACCCACCACCCCTCCATCTCCTCAGCAAGCACTGTCTCTGACTACACACTGGGGAGGTTATGTATCTGCTCCACACAAACAGAATTGGCAGAAGATTGATGTCTGAAAGTTGGTACTTACAGAGGCGTTAGGAAGCAGTTATCTGTTGTTCTGTAGTGAGCTTCACACACACCAGTACCAGTCTTCGATTATCGAGTTTCAAGAAACAACCTCTCTTTTATACACCACTCCCAGCCTTGAGATCACAGGCCGCACCCACTCACTCACTTCTTGTTGAGGGCCATTCCCATGACTCGGTTGCCTTATTGACAATCAGAATATTTCTTATCTTGACGCTTGAAGGTCAAGGATAGATAACTACTGATGTTACAGTGCTGATCCACCAAGTGAAGGCAAGGGGGGTGGTGGGGGGTGGGGGGATTAGTGGGACAACAGGCAATGGTTCTTGAGCCTGACATCTGAGTCCACCAGACAATCAACATCCAGTAAGAAATAAAAAGCTAAAAGACTTTTTGACAACTGGTATCGGGTCTTGTCTTTAAATCCAAAGCTTTTTAGTGGAGAGGGTTCAGAAAAGGTTTCACCAGGATGTTGCCAAGCTTGGACGATTTGCAATGTAAAAGTAGACTGGAAAGGCAGGGACTTTTTTCACTGGAGTGTAGGAGGTTAAAGGGTGACCTTATAGAGGTTTACAAAATCATGAGGGGAACAGATAAGGTGAATGACAAGGATCTTTTCACTAGGGTGTGTGAATTCAAAACAAGGGGGCATATTTTTAAGGTGAGAGGAGAAAGATTTAAAAAGAACATGAGGGGCAACTTTTTTACATAGAGGATGGTTTGTGTGAGGAACGAGCTGCCAGACAAAGTGGTGGATGTAACTTTTAAACAGTTACAACATTTAAAAGACATTTGGATAAGTTCATGAATAAGAAAGGTTTGGAGAGATATGGGCCAAGCGCAGGGAGGTGGACTAGTTTAGTTTGGGATTATGGTCGGTGTGGACTGGTTGGACCGAAGGGTCTGTTTCTGTGCTGTATGACTCTATGAAGACTCTATGAAGCCACATTGGAATGAGAGAATATTCCAACACAATAGTAGCTAGGTCCAGCCTTTAATTTTCGCTTGATCATTATTTTATTATTACTGATCTCAAATGCAGTAGATGGAGCAGAGTGCTTCAGTGGGGTTGTCTGATCTGTTTCAATGAACCCGGACATTGATATTCAGGAGTATCAGGTTTTGGGAGCACCCAGGAGATACAACACTGAGCGAGATGAAATACAATGCCTTCTTCTGGGTGACATGCTATGATGTTTGGTCATCTTTTGGGCGGTGAGGCTTTCATTTCCTGCACTTTCTATTTGCCTTTGGTGCAGAGTTGTTGTGTAAAGTGACAGGGATGATTTGTCAGCAATTTTTACCCCCACCCTATCAAACAACTCCTGCCTCCATGCCCTCCCCCCTACCCCTCTCACAGGGGAATGAGGACCCCAGGTTTGTGTTTGTCACTGCACACGGGGCACACACGTACTATTCACCCAAGAGACGACTTATTTGTGTTTGGAAAGTGTGATCACTGACAAATGGTTATCTGCCGTGATCCTGTTGATTGAAAGACCACAGAAAGAGCCCATTGTGTCGGCACCAGCTCTTTCAAGCAGCAAACCACCTAATTCTGTTCCAGCAGATTATAAAAGCTCATTGTGTTAAAAACAATCCTGCCACTACTTCTTTGAGAATCACAGCAAATAGGCACAGGAGGAGGCAATTCAGCCCTTCGAGCCTGCTCCACCATTCAATATGATCACGGCTGATCACCCAACTTAGTCCCCTGTTTCTGATTTCTCCCCAAACCCGTTGATCTCTTTAGACCTAAGAAGTATATCTAACTCCTTCTTGAAAACATTCAATGTTTTATCCTCAACTGCTTTCTGTGACAGAGGATTCCTCAGGGTCCCCACTCTTTGCGTGAAGACATTTCTTCTTATCTCAGTCCTAAATGGCCTTCCCATAAAGCTTAAATTGTCAACCCCCTTCTGGACTCCCCGGTCTTTGGGAATAACCTTCCTGTGTTTGCCCTGTCTGTTCCTGGTAGAATTTTTTGGTTTCTGTGAGACCCCGCCTCATTCTTCTAAACTCCAGTGAATATAACCCTAACTGATCCAGTCTCTCTTCATACATCAGTCCTGCCATCCCAGGAATCAGTCTGGTAAACCTTTGTTGCATTCCCCTCATCACCATAACACCCTTCTTCAGATAAGGAGACCTAAACTGCATGTAACATTTCAGGTGTGGTTTCACTAATCCCCTGTACAATTGCAGCTAGACATCCCTGCTCCTGTACTTGAATCCTCTCGCTATGAAGGCCAGCATCCCATTTGCTTTCACTGCCTGCTACAGCTGTAATGCTTATTTTCAGCGACTGGTGTACAGGGACACCCAGGTTGTATTGCACCTCCCCCCTTTCTCAATCAATCGCCAATCAGATAATAATCTGCCTTTCAGTTATCCACACTTCCAGTTATCCACCTCACCTTTATCCACATTAGACTTCATCTGCCGTGCATTAACTCACTCACTCAACTTGTCCATGTCATACTGAAGCAGCTCTGCATCCTCCTCACTGTTCACTCTCCCATCCAGCATTGTGTAGTCTGCAAGCTTGGAGATATTGTATTTAGCTCCCTCATCTAAATTATTAATGTATGTTGTAAATATTTTGCCAATTCTCTTAAAATTCTCACTAGCCCATTCCTCACTGATAGGGTCATATAAAGTTCCTTCAGTCCAACTTGTCCATGCCGACGAGGTTTCCTCAACTGAACTAGTCCCATTTGCCTGCGTTTGCCCCATATCCCTCTAAACCTTTCCTATCCATGTACCTGTCCAAATATATTTTAAACGTTGTAATTGTACCCGCCTCTACTACTTCCTTTGGCAACTCATTCCATACACACACCATGCTCTGCATGAAAAAGTTGTCCCTCAAGTCTCTTTTAAATCTTTCCCCTCTCATCTTAAAACTACACCCTCTAGTTTTGGACTCCCCTACCCTGGGGAAAAGACCCTGGCTATTCACCTTATCTATGCCTTTCATGATTTTATAACTTGTTGTAAGGTCACCCCCCACCAGTCTCCTACGCTCTAGGGAAAAAGTCCCAGCCTATCCAGCCTCTCCTTATAACTCAAACCTTCCAGTCCCAGTAATGTCCTTGTAAATCTTTTTTGCACCGTTTCTAGTTTAACAACATCCTTCCTATAGCAGGGTGACCAGAAATGTACACAGTACTCCAAATGTGGCCTTACTAAAGTCTTGTCACGGTCAGGTAGTAGACGTTTCACAGGTGTGGGCAAGAAATACAGCAGGCAACATGAGAAAGAAGAGATAACACGGTGTAGAGCTGGATGAACACAGCAGGCCAAGCAGCATCAGAGGAGCAGGAAGGCTGACGTTTCAGGTCGAGACCCTTCTTCAGAAAATGACGAGAAAGAACTTGTTTTATGTAGCAAGTAGTAATTACCTCGAGCTTGCTGTCTACAGGTGATTGAAGTGTGGAAAATTGACAACGTCATGAAATTGAAGGGGGCCTAATGGAATTATTACATTAACATCAGTAATAGGGAAGATGCTGGAAGCTGCTCTTAAAGACATTACAACAGGACACTTCGAAAACAAATCAAGGCAATCGGGCAGAGTCAACATGGGTTCGTGAAAGACAAATCATACTTAACCGATTTACTAGGATTCTCTAAAGAAATAACATGTGCTGTAGTTAAAGTGTAACTGATGGATGTACTGTACTTAAACTTCCAGAAGGCACAGAATAGAATCTTAGAATCCCTACAGTGTAGAAACAGGCTCATCGAGTCTGCATCGACCCTCCAAAGAGCATCCCATGTGGACCAACACCCCCACCCTGTCTACCTTAGCCACACATGGGGTTTTTTACCTGTTAATCTACACATCCCTGAACACAATGGGGCAATTGAGCATGGCCAATCCACCCTAACCTGCACATCTTCAGAATGTGGAATTTAATAATCACATCAATGGTGGTCGCAGAATATGAAAGTTCATGCTGAAGGGGATAACACATTGCCATGGATTAGAGATTGGCTGGTTAACAAAAAGCAGAGAAATGGGTCTTTTTCTGGTTGGCAAGATGTAACAAATGATGCACTACAGAGATCAGGGCTGACCCGACAACGTTTTACCATTTAGATGTGTTAATTAGTTGAAATGAGCAAAGGTATGGTAGCTAAAGTTGCTGTTGACACAGAAATAGGTACAAAAATAAGTTGTGAAGAGGACATAAGGAGGTTACAAACAGATATTGATAGGTTAAGGGAATGTGCATGATGTAAATGTGAAATTGTCTATTTTGACAGGAGGCGTATAAAAAAGTTGTCTCAAGGGTAAAAGATTGATCTGAAATGCTGAGGAAGGAGGATGTCCTTGTGCATTTTCTTTTCTTATCTGTTCATGAAATGTGGGTCCTGCTGGCTGGTCCTGCATTTATTGCCCATCCCTAATTGCCCCTGGAAAAGGTGGGGTGAGCTGCCTTCTTGAATTGCTGCAGTCCATGTGCTGGATGGGGGAACCCACAATATCATGAGAGAGGGAGTTCAAGGATTTTAACCTCATGACAGTGATGGAATGGCAATATATTTCCAAGTCAGGATGGTGAGTGGCTTCGAGATGAATTTGCAGGAGGTGGTGTTCCCATGTATCTGCTGCCCTCGTCCTTCCAGATGGTAGCATTTGTAGGTTTGGAAAGTGCTGTCTAAGGAGCCTTGATGAATTTCTGCAGTGCATCTCATAGATGATGTGGAGGTACCGGTGTTGGACTGGGGTGGACAAAATCAGAAGGCACACGACTCCAGGTCATAGTCCAACAAGCTTTTAGAGCATAGCCCCTTCGTCACCTGATGTTAGCTATGCTCCAAGAGCTTGTGATTTCAAATCTTGCTACCTTTGAACATGGACTGCTTCAGTGCCTGAGGAGTTGTGAACAGTGCTGAACGTTGTGCAATCATCAACGAACATCCCCACCTCTGACCTTATGATGGAGGGAAGGTCATTGATGAAGCAGCTGAAGATGGTTGGGCCTAGGACACTACCCTGAGGAAATCCTGCAGAGATGTCCTGAAACTGAGATGATTGACCTCCAACAACCGCAACCATCTTCCTGTGTGTCAGGTATGACTCCAATCACTGGAAAGTTTGCCCCGATACCCATTGATTCCAATTTTTGCCAGGGCTCCTTGATGTTGCATACAGTCGAATGCAGCCTTGATGCCAAGGTCTGTCACTCTCACCTCACCTTGTGGAATTCAACTCTTTAGTCTATTTTTGAACCAAGGCTGTAGGTTGGGAGCTGGTTATTCTTCAATGAAGGATTTTTGCAGGAGTTGCAAAAGATTAGTGAGCAGTGACAGCATGTAATTATTGAAGTTAATAGATTCCTTTTATTTATTGCAAGAGAAACCAAATACAGGCACATTAAGAGATAACAAGGTGTAGAGCTGGAGGAACACAGCAGGCCAAGCAGCATCAGAGGAGCAGGAAAGCTGACATTTCGGGCCTAGACCCTTCTTCAGAAATGACCATTTTTCAGAATATAGCCTACAGCCTTGGTTCAAATATAGACTAAAGAGTTGAATTCCACAGGTGAGTGAGAGTGACAGACCTTGGCATCAAGGCTGCATTCGACTGTATGTGACATCAAGGAGCCCTGGCAAAAATTGGAATCAATGGGTATCAGGGCAAATTTTCAGAAAGGACCATTTCTGAAGAAGGGTCTAGGCCCGAAACGTCAGCCTTCCTGCTCCTCTGATGCTGCTTGGCCTGCTGTGTTCATCCAGCTCTACACCTTGTTATCTCAGATTCTCCAGCATCTGCAGTTCCTGCTATCTCTGAAACAGGGACATTAAACTTCATTTATACAGGGCATTGATGAGACCATACTGTGTAGAGTTCTGATCTCCTTATTTAAAGAACAGCTTAAGTGTACCTCCAACAGTGCTGCACTCCCTCAGCACTGTGCCAGTGTGCCAGCTGAGGTTTTGGAGTTTAGTGTCAGAGTGGATCTCGAACCTGTGACTTTCCAACTCAGACTATTGTCCATGGAGCAGAGTATTGCTCGGCCTGTGTGATGACTTTGTTCCTCAGCACACAAACCACACACTGATGTGATGAGTGTTGCTGCATTCCCCCACATTTCACTTGTACTCGATATTCAGGAGGCAGCGAATTCTGTAGAACAAGACGAACAGCCAACTCGAGACGACTGCATTGACTAAACAAATGAGAAATGGGTTGGTGGTTAAAAGTTCAGCTTGAGGCAAAACAAAATGTTTCCGTAGCTTTGCTTGTGATGAGTAAAAGCACATGACAGCATGTAGTACAACACCAGCACAAGAGAGTCCTGTTATAAGGCACAGCACTGACCTGTGGATGGGGAGATACTGCTGGTTCGCATTTAAAATCCAATCCAACAGGTGCCTTGAAATTCTCCTCTCTCACGACAATGCTGGAGTAAATAAATCTTGGACTCTTTAACCAATCCACAATCACCAGACCATAAGACTGAGGAGCAGAGATAGGCCATTCAGCCCATCGAGACCTCTCTGCCATTCAATAAGATCATGGTTGATCTGATAATCCTTAACTCCACTTTCCTGCCTTTTCTCCATAATCTTGATTTCCTTGCTGATTAAACATCTGTCTATCTCAGCCTTGAATATAATTAACGACCCAGCCTCAACTGCCCTCTGCGGTAAAGAATTCCACAGATTCACGACCCTCTGAGAGAGAAACATCCTCCTCATCTCTGTCTTAAAAGGGTGACTTCTTACTCTTAGACAATGCCCTCTGGTCCTAGACTCTCCCACAAGGGGAAACAACCTTTCTGAATCTACTTGGTCAAGTCCCCTAAGAATCTCGTATGTTTCAATAATGTCTCCTCTAAGTCTCCTAAACTCCAATGAGTACAGGGCCAAACTTTTCAAACTCTCCTCCTAAGAAAATCCCCCCCATACCTGGTATCAGATGAGTGAACCTTCTCTGGACTGCCTCCAATGCCAGTATATCTTTCCTTAGGTAAGTGGGCCATAATTGTATACCAGCTGTTGTCTGACTAGTGCCTTGTATATCAAGTTTTATCAAGACCTCTGATGGAACTGCGGACACTGTAAATCAGAAACAAAAATAGAAAATGGTGGAAAAGCTCAGCAGGTCTGGCAGCATCTGTGGAGAGAAATCAGAGTTAACGTTTTCGGTCCAGCGACCCTTCCTCAGAACGTCACTGGACCCAAAACATTAACAGCAGGAAAATGTCAGACCTGCTGATTATCCAGACCTTCTTGTTTTTCATCCATTCCCTTTGAAAGAACATTCCATTGCCTTCCCTATTACCCATCGAATGTCGGTGCTACCTTTCTGTAATTTATGCAAAAGGACTCCTGAATCCCGCTGTAGCTGTAGCTCTTTTTTTCCCAGATGGTATATTCTCCTTGTGATTGACCCCTCAACCAAGGGGAATAGTTGCTCTCTATTTGTCCTGTCTATACCCCTCATAATCTTATACACCTCATTATGCCCCCCCGCCTCAATCTTCCCTGCTGTAAAGAAAATAATCCAAGCCTATCTAGTCTCTCCTTATGGCTCAATGTCTCCATCCCAGGCAACATCCTGGTGAACCTCCTCTGTACCCCCTCCAGTGCTATCACATCCTTCCTGAAGTGAGGTGACCAGAACTGTACACAGTACTCCATTTGTGGCCTGACCAACTCCAACATTACCTCCTAGCTCTTGTAGTCTAAGCTACAGGTGATGAAATGGAGTGTCCAAAATGCATTCTTACCTTTCTATTCACGTGCTGTGCCAACTTCGCAGGGATCTGTGAATTATTACTCCAAGATCCCTCTGTTCCTCTAAGCTACCCAGTGTCCTGCTATTCATTAAATATTCCCTCAATCTGTTTCTTCTTCCAAAGTACATCACCTCGCACTTCTCAGGGTTATATACCATCTGCAACTGGTCTGCCCATCTGATCAACCCATCATGTAACCTGCAACCATCTTTTCGTCTTTAACTAGTCTACCAATCTGCAAACTTATATCCATATCATTTGTATATTTAACAAACAATAAGGGTCGCAATGCTGTTCCTTGTGGTACACTGCTAGATACTGGCGTCCAGTCACTCAAACAGTCTTCTACCTCTACCCTTTGTGTCCCATTACTGAACCAGTTTCTGATCCATCTCACCAAGTTTCCATCAATTCCATGTGCTTCAACCTTCTCTATCAATCTCCCATGTGGGACCTTGTCAAAAGCTTCGCTAAAATCCATATAAACTACATCAACAAAACTTCCCTCATCCAAACACTTGATCACATTTTCAAAAAATTCTAACAGATTTGTTAGGCATGACCTCCCTCTGACAAAACCATGCTGACTATTCCTAATTAACCCATGCCTTTCCAAGGTATTAATTCACTCCTTCAGAATTTTCTCCAATAGTTTCGCTACCACTGATCTGAGATGTGACCGGTCTGTCATTCCCTGGTTCATCTCTACCACCCTTCTGGAAAAGTGGAACCACATTAGCCATCCTCCAGTCTTCTGGCACTTCCCCTGTGGTCAGAGAGGAATTAAAAATGTGTGTCAGAGCCCCTGCAATTTCCTGCCTCACCTCCCACAGCAGCTTGGGATGCAGCTCAACAAGGGCAGCGGATTTGTCTGCTTTTAAGTCCAACAGAGCTTCCAACATCTCTGCATTTCCTGTGTCAAACTGTGCAAGTTCCTCACAGTCCCTTTTCTGGAATTCCGTACCTATGCCTTCCTTTTCCAAAGTGAAGATCAAAGAGAAATACTCATTCAAAAGCTTCCAATATCTTGTGGCTTCACACACAGATTGCCCCTTTGGTACCTAATGGATGCTTCTCCTTCCCTGGTTAACCTCTTCCTTTTAATGTATTTATAAAATATCTTAGGATTCTCCTTAATCCTATTCGCAAGTTCTTTCTCATGCCCCTTTTTGTTCTTCTAATTGCTTTGTTGAGTTTCCTCCTGCGCTTCCTGTATTGCTATTTGGCCACAGCTGATTTGCTCCCTTTGGACTTACTAAAAGTCCTACTCTTCTTCTTTATCCAGTCCTGAATTGTCCCAGATATCCAGGGTTCTCTGAATTTATCACTCCTACATTTCCCTCTGGAGGGTATATGTTGGGGCTGCACTCTCCCAGGTCCTATTTGATGCCCCTCCCATTGCTCAGCTGTAGACTTACTGGCAAGGAACTGTTCCCAGTCCACTGTGGCCAGATCCACAAAATCTGCCTTCCCCTAATCCAAAGCCATCATTTGCAGGCATCTTTTCCCTTGTCCAGAACAAATTTGAACCGCACTGTGTTGTGCTCGCTATTGCCTAAATGATCCCCTACTGCCATATGAAACATTTGTATGTCTTCTTTCCCCAGAACCAGATCCAGCAATACGTTGTCCCATGTTGGACTTTCTACATATTGATACAAAAAACTCCACTGGATATATTTCAAGAAGTCCACCCCTTCTAAACTCTTAACGCAATGACTATCCCCATTTATGTTGGGAAAGTTCAAACCTTTAGTATAATTGTCCTATTATTTACTCTCACACACCTCTGTGAACTGTCTACATATTTGCTCCTCTATTTCCTCGTGACTCTTTGGGGGCCTATAATATACTCCCAGAAAGTAATGGCCCCCTTAAGATTTTTAAGTTCTACCTACAAAGCCTTGCTTGAGGACCGTTCCAAGATATCATCTCTCCTTACTGCATTAATTGATTCCTTAATTAATAGTGCGACACCACCACCCTTTTTACATTCTCCTCTGTCTTGCATAAAGATCCTATAGCCCGAAATATTGAGTTGCCGGTTCAGCCTTTCCCTCAACCATGTTTCTGTGATGGCAACAGTATCATACTTCCATGTATCAATGCACACCATTAGCTCATCAATCTTACCTATTACACTCCTAACATTAAAGACCATCCAACCTTACTCTCTTGACACTCAACATAGCTGAACTCACTGTGACTTGCTTCCTTGCTGATAAAGGGCAGGGATAAGATCCTGGTCTCCCTGCTATAGGAAGGATGTTGTGAAACCTGAAAGCATTTACAAGGATGTTGCCAGTGGTGGAGGGTTTGAGCAACAGGGAGAGACGAAATAGGCTGGGGCTATTTTCCCTGGGCTGTTGGAGGCTGAGGGGAGATTTTATAGAAGTTTATAAAATCATGAGGGGCATGGATAGGGTAAATATACCAGGTCTTTTCCTTGGTGTAGGGGAATCCAAAACTAGAGAGGATAGGTTTAAGGTGAGAGGGGAAAGATTTAAAAGGAACCTAAGGGGCAATTTTTTTTATGCAGAGGGTGGTGCGTGTATGAAATGAGCTGCGAGAGGAAGTGGTGGAGCCTGGGACAGTTACAACATTTAAAAGGCATCTGGAAGGGTACATGAATAGGAAAGGTTTAGAGGGATATGAAACAGGATTAATTTAGGATCTCTGAGTTGGACCGAAGGGTCTGTTTCTGTGCTGTATATCTCTAAGACTCTATGACTCCAGCTCCTGTCTGTTGTCCAGTCATTCACACAGACAATGTGTGCTACCAAGGCAGTGATATCAACTTGGGGTTGTTAATCTATTAGCAATCATTGGGCTTGTGTCTGAGTCCACGCAGCTGAGAAAATGAGCAAAATCAAAACATTGACTTCAGTGGGTCTTATGCCTGTTAATCAGAAATGAAAAAGATTGTGGTTTCCAAGGTCACTGCCTAATTGCAATATTAGTAATAACCATAGAGAACGGAATGCAGCTAAACTATGCGAGCTGGGGTGTGTAACATGATTAAGGACACAGAAGGATCTGGCTTTCTAAGATCTACTTGGCTTAGATTCAGTGCTCCTGACTATCGGTTGAATTCTAGGCAATTGTTTAAAGGACCAGTTCCTGGTGCTTTCTTAACCATCAATGTTCAGACTCAGGTTCAGCCTATCCCTGGTATACAAACCTCCCATCAATAGATCCCCACCTCCCAATCTTCACATTGGCCAGGAACCCCAAGAGACTGAGGATGCGTTTTGAGACTTTTCCTAAGAAAATATGGCTTGAACACTTCTATGGACAAACTGATAACTAGAGTCCCTACAGTGTGGAAGCAGGCCTTTTGGCCCATCAAGTCAACACCAACCCTCTGAAGAGCATCCCACCTCCCTATCCTATCCCTGTAGCCCTGCATTTCCCAAAGCCAGTCCACCTTTGGACTGTGGGAGAAAACCCACACAAGCACAGGGAGAATGTTCAAACTCCAAATTGCCCAAGGGTGGAATTGAACCCAGGTCCCTGGCACTGTGAAGGAGCAGTGCTAACCACTGAGCCACCTCAGTAGTAACATGCTAGATAGTCATTTAGAGGCTATGAAGTCACTGTCATGTTGAAGTGCCAGACATTTGTTTTGACTGTTCACTGAGATTACAAGCTAAACTTTGACAGGAAGAGATTGGTCACCATGATGGAGATATATAGCTTAGACTTGAATGTTGAAAGCAACCTCAAATCCCCCAAGAGAATTATAATCCAATGTTTTCCACAGTGTTGGGACCTTTGTTGTTTGTATTTTGTATAAATGATCCAGATGAAAATGCAAGTGGTCTGATTGATAAGTTTACAGATGACTCCAAAATTGACAGAGTTGCAGAAAGAGCGGAGGATTGTCAAAGGATACAGTGGGATTTAGATAGATTTCAGATTTGGGCAGAGAAATCTCAGATGGAGTATAATCCGGTCAGGTGCAAGATGATGTATTTTGGAAGGTCAAATTCACATGTGAATTATACAATAAATGGCAAAACCCTGAGGAGCATTGGCATGCAGAGGGATCTGGGTGTACAGGTTCACAGATCCCTGAAAGTGGCAACACAGGTAGATAAGGTGATCAAGAGGGCATATAGCATGCTTGCCTTCATTGGCCAGGACATCAGACATAAAAGTTGGCAAGTTATATTACAGTTGTACAAAACTTTACTTCAGCCGTATTTGGAATATTGCAAGCAGTTCTGGTCACCACACTACCAGAAGGACGTGGATACTTTGGAAAGGGCACAGAGAAAATTTCCTATGGTATTGCCCAATCTGGAGGGTTTTGGTTATGAGGAGAAGTTGCTTAAACTCGGATTATTTTCAGTGGAATGATGGAGGCTGAGGGGCGAACTGATAGAGGCCTACAAAATTATGAGAGGGATGGATAGGATGAATAGTCAGAGGCTTTTCCTCAGGGTGGAAAGGTCAACCACAACAGGGCATAAGTTGAAGGTGAGATGGGGAAAGTTTAGCGGAGATGTGAGGGGAAAATTTTTCACACAGAGGGAGATGGGTGCCTGGAGCGCACTGCTAGTGGAGGTGGTGGAAGCAGGCACATTAACAACATTTGAGGTACATCTTGACAGACGCATGAATGGGAGGTGAACAGAGGCATAGAAACTGTGTATGGGTAATAAGAAGCAGGTCTAAATAAGGAGTAGGAATCAGTGCAGATTTGGTAAACTGATGGGCCCCTTCCTGGGCTGTACTGCATTATTGTATTTTTTTATTCACGCGTGGGACAAGGGTGGTGCTGTCTGGGCCCAGCACTTATTGCCCGTCCCTAGTTGCCCCTTGAGAAGGTGGGGGTGAGCTGCCTTCTTGAACCGCTGCAGTCCATGTGCTATGGGTTGATCCACAATGCCCTTAGGAAGGAAATTTTAGGATTCTAACCCAGCGACACTGGAGGAACAGTGACATATTTCCAAGTCAGGATGGTGAGCGGCTTGGAGGAGAACTTGCAGGGGGTGGTGTTCCAATCTGTTTGCTACACATGGCCCTTGTCTACAGGCTCCAAGAATGTACAGCAAACAGAGAGAACATAGAAACATACCAAATTAGGAGTGAAAGCAGGCCATTCTGCCCCTCAGGCCTGCTTTGCCATTCAATAAGATCGTCGTAAATCTGTTTGTCACATTCCCACCTACTCTCAAAAACACTTGGTTACCTATGGTAACAAGAATCTATCTTCTTCCACACGAAAAATATGTCACAATCCCACCTTCACCACCTTCTGAGGCAGAGAATTGCAAAGCCACACAATCCCTGAGAGAAAATAATTCTCTTGATCCCTGTCTTCGAAGTGTAACTCTTCCATATACACAGGTGTCGTCTAGCTCTGGACTGACCCACAACAGAAAACATTCTTTCCCACACCCACTTTGTCAAGATCATTCAGGACCTTATTGCCTTCAATCAAGTTCACCCTCCACCTCCTCCCTCACTCTTCAAAACTCCAGTGGGAACAAGCCCATTCTGTCCAACCTTTCCTCATAACACAACCCACTCTTCCCATGTATTGGGAGGAAACATACCACTGGGGAACAAGACAAAAATGGGGGCAGGAATGGATGGTGAGAAACTGGACCCCCGGCCAAATAGTACTTTGGAGTGGAAAGGTCCAGATGAGGACTTACAGCAATGGGAATGGGACTACCTGACTTCAGTGTGAAGTACATAGTGAGGAGGAAGTGGGGTGGGTGGGAGTGATGGAAACCAGCTCCAGCATATAAACAAGGTGAAACAAATGAAAATAAAATATACGTGCAGAAAATATTTGAAAAATGTGCAAATGAGGGTCTCTTATCTCCCAGTCGGTGGACAAACATTCAGGAACATTATTCTAATAAATACCAAAGTTATAAATGGTTATCGCTTCAGTGATAAGTCCTGTACATTTTTGATGTCTGTAGATATTGTTATTGTTCTGCTTGCATGTGTTATTCAGGAAAATTCAGAGCTTGGCCAAGAGCTGAAGACAAGGCCACCAATGGCAGAGTGATAGGAATCAGGGGATGCTCGAAAGGTCAGAATTGGAGGTGACAGAGATTGGGAGGGGGTGTACGGACTGAAGGAGGTGACAGAGATGGGGAGGGCTGTAGGGGCTGGAGAAGGTGGCACGGATAGGGAGGGGTGTAGGGGCTAGAGGAGGTGACACAGATAGGGAGGGGGTGTACATATTGGAGGAGGCTATGGAGATAGGAAGGGGTATAGGGG
>NC_063368.1:17825536-17827248 GCF_021869965.1 Rhincodon typus
GGTGTACATATTGGAGGAGGCTATGGAGATAGGAAGGGGTATAGGGGCTGGAGGAGGTGATAGAGATAGGGAGGGGTGTAGGATCTGGAGGGAGTTACAGAGATAGGGAGGGGTGTTGGGGCTGAGGAGGTGACAGAGATAGGGAGGGGGTGTAGGGGCTGGAGGGGGTGATAGAGATAGGGAGAGGTGTAGGGGCTGGAGGAGGTGATAGAGATAGGGAGGGGTGTAGGGGCTGGAGGAGGTGATAGAGATAGGGAGGGGTGTAGGGGCTGCAGGGAGTTACAGAGATAGGGAGGAGTGTTGGGGCTGAGGAAGTGTCAGAGATAGGGAGGGGGTGTAGGGGCTGGAGGGGGTGACAGAGATAGAGAGGGGATGTAGGGGCTGGAGGAGGTGATGGAGATAGGGAGGGGGTATAGGAGCTGGAGGAGATTACAGAGATAGGGATTGGTGTCCTGGTCTAGCCTCTCACCTAATCCAGCCCCAGGGATGATGAATCTTCTCTGTACAGGTTGGGACCCCAGGGGCAACTGGACGCCAACTTGGTTATAGGGATTGTTGGTTTCCATGGTAACTTGTCATAGGAACATAGGATATGGGAATTAGAAGCGGGAGTAGGCCATTCAGCCCTTCGAGCTCGCTCTGCCATTTAATACGATCATGGCTGATCTTATCGTGGTCTCAACTCCACTTTCCTGCCTGCTCCCCGTAGCCCCGTTAACCTGCTTTTTCTCACAAACATATCTATTTATTTCTTGAATCTGTTGATTGATTCTTCCTCCACTGCACTCTGAGGTCCATAGTTTCTCTTCATCTCAATTTTGAACCTACCATCTGTCACTCTCTATCTATGCCCTCTTGTTGGAGACTGTCCCACTAGAGGAATCTTCTGTTCAGCGTTCACCTTATCAAATCCCCTTTAGCATTTTATATACCTCAATCAGAGTCCTCCTCACGCGCCCCCCTCCCCCCACCCCAACCATTTTTCTGAATTCCAGCGAATACAAGCCCAAACTATACAACCACTCCTCAGCTAGTAGCGCTTTCATCCCAGGAACCAACCTGTTGAACCTCCTCTGAACTGCCTCCAGAGCCATCACATCCTTTCTCAAGTAAGGAGACCAAAACTGGGCTCAATATTCCAAGTGTGGTCTCACCAATGCCTTACAGAATTTTATCGACACTTCTTTTACTTTAATAATCCAGTCCTGTTACAATAAAAGCCAGGATTTCATTTGCCTTTCTTATAAAATGCTACACCCTTTTTGTGATGCATGCACAAGGACACCCAGATCCATCTGCACTAATGCACTTTGAATCTGCTTCCCATTTAAATAATAATTTGCCTTTTTATTTTTCTGGCCAAAATGGATAATCTCACATTTATCCACATTAAACTCCATCTGCCATTTTCTGGCCCATTCTCCAAGTCTATCAATATCCATCTGTAAACTCTTGATCTTCTCAGCAAAGGCTTGGGATATCTTACCAGATTGAAAGGAGGTCTATAAATGCGGTTTGTTGTTGGAAGGACACGGCACTGTGTGTAATTAGTCAATGCACAGATATCTCCCTGAGAGACTAAGAGACACCAGTCAGTGTACAGCTATCTCCCTGAGAGAGAGGGGGAGCTGAGAGACACCAGTCAGTGTACAGCTATCTCCCTGAGAGAGAGAGAGGGGACTGAGAGACACCAGTCAGTGTGTAGATATCTC
>NC_063368.1:17827258-17836050 GCF_021869965.1 Rhincodon typus
ACTGAGAGACACCAGTCAGTTACAGATAGCCCCTGAGAGAGAGAGAGAGAGAGAGAGAGAGAGGGGAAACTGAGAGACACCAGTCAACATACAGCTAAAACCCCTTGATGTCAAATTGAGCATGGAGGCCACGTGCCCAAAAACAACGTTACTTGGCAATTTTAAATTATAAATCACTCAGCCATATCATAGCTTGGTCTAATGCAGATGCAGATGTGAATAATGTCTAACACAGACATGACACTGTTCTAGATTTTCACACTGGCCCAATTTAGCAACTTGTGACACTAGTGGGTGTTTGCAGTGATTGCTGTGAACAGAATGTGCCTGCTGTCTGTTTCATGGGGATGTGGGCGAGACACAGAAAAACTGTCCTGCCTAATTAAAAGTGGAAAGGGAACAGACAGAAATGCACAGGGAGTTTGCTGAAATTTGCAAATACTTTGAGAATAAAGATTGTAAATAAACCCCACCCACAAGTACCTCTAGAACACACAGCTTTGATTTGATTTTTCTCAGAATAGGTTCATATAAACATTGATAAATATGGTTAAATATTCCAAACACTGTCTGCCTGTGGGATAAGGACTGTTCTCCTTTGACAATGAGTAAATGAGTGAAAAACAAATCAAAGGTCACAGCTTCCAGGTTTGGGAGGATCTGGGTGTATTTTGAAAGGTTGATAGACAGGAAGGGATGCAGGTGACAATGGTGTAGTTGGAATGTAAGTAGACAAACATGATTCCCAACCTAATGCTCTGGAGAACAGAGCTTCAAATCCTCTGCACCATGGCAGATGGTGAAATTTGATTTCATTATTAATCTGTCATTAAAACCTGGTCTAATCACAGAAATCTTATGAGGCCATTTGATCCATTGTGCCTGCATCAGCTCTTCAAGCAAGCATTATTAACCTGGTGCCAATCTTCTGCCTTTTCCCAATTTCCCTACACACTATTTCTATCCAATTAGCCATCCATGCAGCCATTTCTCAATTGGTTATGAACACTCATTTGGTTCACTAATGGCCTTCATCTCCCATTCTCGCCCAGTCTCTCTTACCCGTGACTCCAGATCCACAGCAAAGTGGTTGACTCCTAATCACTCTCTGAAATGGCCCACTCTGTTCAAGGGCAATTACGGATGGGCAATGAATGCAGGCCTTGCCAGCGGTTCCCAACTCCAGTGAACAAATTAAAAAAAAAGACGTTGGGGTACCTTTTAGACAAGGCCATGATTATTATTTGCTCTACCATTTGTGGGCTTGTTTCAGCTGCCTGGATCCAAAACTCTAGACTTCCTTCCTGAATCTTCCCTTCCTCTCACTCCTCCTTTCAGACACTCCTTAAAACCCATCTGGTGGACTGAGCTTTCGGTGACCTGTCTTGACCCTTGTCTATGGTTTCAAATGATTGCCTGATAATGCTCTGGTAAAGCATTGTGGGGTGTTTTACTGCATTGAAGGGTGCCCTCTGAACGCAAGTTGTTGTTGTCATTTGTTGGGGTGCACCCCAGGAGTCAGTGATTGGACAGGCTATGACAGGTTTGCTGCGCTCCCTGCAGGCAGGAGAAGCCAAAGCATCCAGGCCTCCGCTACATATTCCAGATAGTCAAGAGTGTCCATCAATATGTTCCTGTTGTGTCATAAAATATAACAAACCCTCAGTGCATGCCTACAATGTTGTAGCCACCCTCAGTGTATAATCTGCAATGTCTATGTGGCTACTGGGCCATGCAGGAAAACAATATCCTGGGTTTGATCAGTATTGAGTTACTGTCCCTCCAAATGGAAGAAAATATCGATGAGAGAAGAGGGTACAGTTCCTCTGTCCGTGGAACCCCTCCTCTCCCCAAGTGATTAACTTCCAGTGTCTGTTCACCTGATGAAAGGCTATTGGTGGGACCTAGGGGACATCACCCAGCCCAGTCAGATTCTATGCTCCCTCCCAACCCCATTCCCCCAGAGAGGGTAAACTCCCCTCAACCCAATTGTTTTCTTTTTCTCTCAAAATCGTGAATCTTTTGCATCTAACAGCCTGCATAGGCAATGGACCTTTGAATTACTGGATTGGCTTCCTGCCTCAGATCAATTTTAGTCGAGCACAGAGTAGGATATGGGCTCTCCATGCAGGCTCGATCTCCAGCCATGGTAGTTAGGGCAAAGGGTCTTGGCGCCCCAAGAGATGGTCGAGTGTAATATCACTGGGTTAGAATCCAGGGCCCCAGGTTCATGCTTTGTAAAAGTATGGACTCCAATCCTGTCATGGCAGCTATACAGGATTTAAATTAAACAAGGAAAGCTCTGGAATTAGTTCTTACGATGTAGCAACCTGAGCCTGGAGGTCCAGCTTCAAAGCCCCACCTGCTGTAGAGATGTGTGAGAGCATCTCTGAACAGGTTGATTAGGAAAAAAAACTTTAAAAGCATGCAGTTGAAAACTAGTCTCAATGATGTTAGCCATGAAACTATTGTTCATTGTTGTAAAACCCATCAGATTGACTAATGCCCTTTAATGAAGGAAACTTGTCCTTCCTTAGCCATTCCAGCTCTTAGATGTCCTCTAAAGCAGCTCGGTTAATCTCTCAGTTCAAGGGTAATTAGGGTTCTTGCCAGTGACACCAATGTCCCATAAACAAACACGAAAAAAACACCCTGGGTGAGATGCTGTGTTGTGGGAGAAGACCCTTTAGAATTAGAATTAGGTTTATTTAGGTACTCAGGTTATAAAAGAACAGGAATACAGTGAAAGGTGCATAATGTCGCCAAGACATGGCGCTGAATTAGGTACAAAGTTTTCTTTGTTCTTTAAGACAGTTTTAGTATGGAAGGGCAAAATGTGTTGGCGCAGGCTTGGAGGGCCAAAGGGCCTGTTCCTCTCCTGTAGCGTTCATTACTCTTTGTACAAATCTTAGGTATGAGAAAGAGAGAAAATAAAGAAAAACAATTTACACTGCATTGCAGATAATATAATGATAGCCTCCATAAGGACGGCAGTGCAGAGCTACCTCAGGTCCTCCTCCCTGGTAAGTATGGGACTTGAAAGTTATCCTCAGGCTGACACCGAGTCTGAAGACGTGTTTGAGTAAATGAGGTCTCCCAAATATCAGTTTAAATCTATGTTGTGTCATCTCTTTCCACTCTCCTGTTTTAATGTTAAAGTAATCCTCCATGCTTGCATCATCTGTATCAGTTTGCATTTTATTCACCTTGAGGAGATTTTCATAATCCTCTTTGTAGGGCTTAAGCATCCCCAACCTTCTGTCATGTCTCCTCCCAAACCATGCACACACTGGGTGCTGAGATTGAGCTCTGAGAGGCAGGTTGAACTCAGGCATTGAAGACTGCATTGGATGGTTATTTGGCATGCAGGGATGTAGGGCAAAGGCAGAAAATTAGCATAAGGGTATAGGGCCGATGTGGGCACGATGAGCTGAATGGCCTCTTTCTGCGCTGTAATATTGTGGTTGGAAAGATTGAAGAGGCCTTCTGGCATAACAGTAATGTAATTGGGCTAGTAATTCAGAGATTTAACAAAATAAAACAGAAAGCTGGAAACTTCTGTGGAAAGGAAAAAAGAGAATTAACACTTTGAGTTCGGTATGACACATCTTTGGAATGGAAGGAGTTTGGAAAAATGGTGTTTTTTACGTTATCAATAACGGGGTGGAAGGAAAAAATGGAACAGATGGGAACATGTCTAGATTTAAAGTTAACGGAGTGCTAAAGGTACTAGAGGAGTGATATAGATGAAAAACTGGTGTTAATAATAGAAAATAGGTCAGCTCTGCTGATAGCAAACCCATGTAAGTAGAACAATCATTCAGAGACAAAGGCCAATTCTCTGAGGACATCCCACCGCATCAGGTGGTGGAATTTAAGTTCAAATAATAAATCTAGAATTTTATTAAAAAGCTGCTCTCAGTAACGGTGACAATGAGACCACTGTGGCACAAACACAACTGGTTGGCTAATGTCTTTTAGGGAAGGAAATTTGCAATCTCTACCCGGTCTGACCTACATGTGACTCCAGACCCACAGCAATGTGGTTGACTCTTAACTGCCCTCTAAAATGGCTCCAGCAAGCCACTCAGTTCAAGGGCAATTAGGGATGGTCATTAGATATTGGTCTTACCATTGATGCCCACATCCCATGACAGAATAAAGAAAAATAAGGGGAATGCTAAGGGATTGATCTAAAGGAAACCTTTCCCCTCTTTAATGAGTCCAGTGGGGTAGATGTAGAGATGTTTCACTTGTGTGGGTAGACCAGAACTAAGGGTAAAAACTATAAGATAGTCACAAATAAATCCAGTAGCGAACTCAGGAGAAGGCTTTTCCTCCAGTGAATGGTGGAACTCACTCCCACGTGAATATTTGAGGCCAATAGCGTTGATGCAATTAAGAGGAAGACATGGAGAATCGAAGAATGCAAATAGGGTGAGATGAAGAGGAGTGGGAAAAGGTTTGTGCAGAACATTGATGCCAGCATGGAGCAGCTTGGCCGAATGGCCTTTTACTGTGCAGTAGATTCAGAATGGTGGAGGAAGAAGGGAAGCTTGCCAAGGCTGGGTTTGCAGATTCCAGGGAGGAGAGGATTGTTCTCTGAAGACAGATTGAGTGGAAATGGCTCCATCTTTTCTGGATTTTTGAAGAATGAACAGTGATCTCACTGAAACATACAGGGCTGTGAATGGGTTCTATTCCATTTGCAAGTTTGCTTGTACGCAAGTCAAACATAATGCAGGACAATAGAAAGTAGCTGTTCGTAAGTACAGGAAACATGTGTAGGTTGCATCTTTAAAATGATAATTGTGTGTGGGATCGTGCTCATAAGTAGGAGTGTTCATAAGTTGGACATTTATAAATTAGGGACTCACTGTGTAAGTATCTGAGAGGGTGCGATAGGGTAAGTACTGTAGGCTACTTGATCCAGCTGGAGATCCTGGAATTACGAGTTACTGTCATTTGGACATAATGGGCCATTTGGACTGAGATGAGGACTTATTTCTTCAAATAAAGTCTTCTCAGCCTTTGGGTTAGATTCATAGAGTTATATAGCACAGAAACAGACCCTTTGGTCCAACTCATCCAGCTTGTCCATGCCGACCACATATACTAAATCAATCTAGTCCCATTTGCCAGCATTCGGCCAATATCCCTCTAAACCCTTCCTATTCATATAGGAAAGATGTGGAAGCGTTAGAAAAGGTGCAGAGGAGATTTACCAGGATGTTGCCTGGAATGGAGGGAAGGTCTAACAAGGAAATGTTGAGAGAGCGAGAGCTTTTCTCTTTAGAACGACAAAGGATGAGAGTTGATTTCATAGAGGTGAACAAAATGATCAGAGGTATAGATAGATAGACGGCCAGAGACTTTTTCCTAGGGTGGATGTAACTATTACGAGGGGGCATAGTTTTAAAGTGAGTAGAGGTAGATATAAGGGAGACGTCAGAGGTAGGTTCTTTACTCAGAGAGTGTTCGGGGCGTGGAATGCATTGCCGGAGAGGGTAGTGGAGTCGGCCTCATTAGGGGCATTTAAGCGGCTATTAGATAAGCATATGGATGATAGTATAAGGTAGGGGTGGAAGTTAGATAGACCTTAGGATTAGGGTAAAAGTTCAGCACAACATTGTGGACCAAAGGGCCTGTACTGTGCTGTACTGTTCTATGTCCTACGTTCATGTACCCATCCAGATACCTTTTAAATGTTGTAATTGTACCCGCCTCCACCACTTCCTCTGGCAGCTCCTCTGTAATATGAACACTTTTGAAGACATGACAATTTGTTTCCACGATTTCCCTGGCTTCCGTGTCCTTCTCTACAGTAAACACTGTTGCGAGATATTTGGCTGGTATCTCACCCAAGTCCTACAACTCATGAATTTTCAATTATTGCATAACTGCCAACTCTCTCCCTCCACCTCTCTGTCCTCCTTTGAGATGCTCCTTAGACAGCCCTGTCTCCTTTGGTCACTTGGCCTAATATGTCCTTATCTGACTCAGTGTCAAATGCATTGATGGTGAAGTGCCTTGGGACGTTTTCACTATGTGAAAGGTGCTACGGAAATGTAAGGTGTTGCAGTCTCCAAGGCGGAGATCAGCTACGACAGCATTGGCAGTGAGAAGGTGACTTAGGGAGTAGCGAGTGGACGAGATAGGATACATGACATGGGGGAATGTGAGGTGATAGAGCCGACATAAAAATAAGCAATGGAAGCAATTCACATTCCTGCTTCCAAGTAAATAGTTTCTTGTTAAGGGCTGTGTGCCGTGACAGAGACATGGGCTGGGCCTGAGTTCTCAATGTCTCACCAACAATCAGACAAATTAGAGGAATGTGACTCGTGTGTCTGAAACATTAAAAAAAAACTGTTTGCTGACACTGTCGCAACATTAAGACAATTATTGAATGTTAAAAGGAAACTTTTACTTTGTTTCACACTCTATTGATGTGCCCGCTCCAAAATAACATTTGTACAATGTACTGGTTTATTAGAGTACAGTAAAACCTTTTATTATCTGACACCTGGGGGACCAGGAGTGTGCTGATTGATCCAATATTGTGGATATTCAGGTGGCCCACATAATCAATGTAAAAACACACACTAAATAATACAAATGTAATGCAAGGGGTAAACCCACCTCTGTTATACTTTATTTACAGCATAAAGCATTTAAATAATGATGCAACTTTACCTTAAATAAAACATACCCTTTTGACTCATACCCTCAACTGACCCAGTTGGACATCATAGGGTTTCATATCATACAATCCCTACAGTGTGGAAGCAGGCCATTCAGGCCACACTGACGCTCTCCCAGCCAGGTCCACTCTATCCCTGTAATCCTGCATTTCCCATGGCTAATACATCTAGTCTGCACTTTGCTGCACAATACACGCAATTTAGCATGGTCAATCCACCTAGCCTGCACATCTTTGGACTGTGGGAGGAAACCAGAGCAAACCACAAAGACACAGGGAGAATGTGCAAACTGCACACAGACAGTCACCTGAGGGTGGAATCAAACCCAGGTCCCTGGTGCTGTGAGGCAGCAGTGCTAACCACTGAGCCACCGTACTGCCTTGAGGAGAGATTGACTCAAAATTGAATAAACTATTGATATTTCTGTGGTCATTCGATTAAACAACAAGTATATTTACTTTGAGGTAAATAAATTTAAAAAAAAAACTATAATAATTGGATAGAATAATACAGTGAACTTTTAGAATTTGAGGTGGATAATTTTTGCTGGTTTCTCAAGAGTGCCAGTTCATAAAGTGCTGGTTAAAGCAGTTTTCTGTACTCATCGATCTGTTTTGTTAACTAAAGCAGTGCTGATTATTTCCAACTGCGCACACGTGCATATTTAACCAGGTTTTTAACAATTGAAATAAAAGTTCGGCTCTGTTTCTGTGACCCAATGTTTTTTGGTTTCTTCGTTGGTAACACCTCAGAGTTGAGGATGACTTGCTCCCTCTCTGGTGGTGGGGGGTTGTCTGGTGGTTGAGCTGTCCAATCCTGGAGGTGCAGACTCTGCCTCATGTTGGGGCAGGTGGTGTTTGGGGGTTGGAGGGGGGCGTGGGTGAGTGAGACTCTCTGGATACCAAAGAACAAACAGCACAGGAACAGGGCCTTTGGCCCTCCAGGTCTGCGCTGACACATTTTGCTCTTCCATGCTGAAACTGTCTTCACTTACAGAATCCGTATCCCTCTATTCCCTTCTTATTCGTTTATATATCCAGGTGCTTCTTGTTCCCGGGGGTTGGTTGGGCTGGGGTGGAGGTGGGAGGGGTGCAGTGCAATGTTTGGCTTCTGGGCTCAGGGTAGACCTCGCTGGGGTTTCCATGTGGTTCTGCCATGTTTCCCATCGTGGCCCATGTCACTCAGCCCGCTGTCGGGGAAATTTAACCATTGACCTACTGTATGAGTCCTGCCTTTGTTTGTTTTACCAAAATGCAGTACCTCGCACTTATCCAAATTAAACTCCATCTGCCACGTCTCAGCCCATTGGCCCAGTCGATCAAGATCCCTTTGTAATCTTCGATAACCTTCTTCACTGTTAACCATGCCGCCAATTTTGTTGTCATCCAAACAAACTTTGACCACTGACAGGGTTGGTTGGTGTGTTGAGGTGTTTCTGTGCTTAATGGCCTTTCTTTCAAATACTCCAAAACCATTAACAATGCCACTTGATCTAATTTCGATATCTGCAAACGAATGGGTGAATCTGTTAGCTTGAATTACTTCTGATGTATTCAGCAAGTCTCACTGCCTTCTGCACATCACAGGTGATGGCTGGCACATGGAATTCTATATAAAAACCAAAAGAAATGCGGACGCTGTAAATCAGGAACAAAAACAGAAGTTGCTGGAAAAGTTCAGCAGGTCTGGCAGCATGTGTGAGGGAGAAAACAGAGTTAACGTTTCGGGTCCAATTCTGAAGAAGGGTCACCCGACCTGAAACGTTAACTCTGTTTTTTCCTTCAGGAATGCTGTATTTGTTTAGGGAGGCTTTTAGAGTGTTCTTGTAACTGTACCTCTGCCCTCCTAGCAATTACTTTCAATTGCACAGCTCGGACTATAGCACCCGTTTTGCATCAGACATATGAACACTATAGGTCACCCATCATAGCTGGTCACATGTGCCCAGTGCCTCGATACTAGGAATATAGAGGGCACTCAATGTTGGTACACCCATCCCGCCAGTAGATTTGTGGGATAAAATTGCAGACAGTGACCTGACATAATGTTTCACAAAAAGTGTTATCATTAATTGGATCAGAGATAGTA
>NC_063368.1:17836450-17848513 GCF_021869965.1 Rhincodon typus
GGAGGTGGGAAAGGGTTGGCGGAGGTGGGGTGGAAGGGGGAAGAAGGGTGTGGAGATGGGGAGGAGGAAAATTGAGCAGAATGGGGGTGGGCGGAAGGGGCAGAGAAGGGTGTGGAGGGGGTAATGGTGGTGGGGAGGGTGTGGAGGTGGGGTTGGAGTTTTGGAGGAGAGGTGGAGGTGGGCCGGAAGGAGGGGGAATGGTGGTGGGGAGAAGGGATGGAGGGGACCTGGAGGAGGGGTATGAAGGGGGTTGAAGAGGGGTATGAAGAGGGTTGAAGAGGGGTTACAGCCAACATCTCCAGCCAGAGCTGTTGCTGTAGCTCGGCCTGGGAATCTACCTGGAGCACTGGCACCTTGGAGGGAGATGCCTGGCCTGTTTGACTCTCTGCATTGGGTGCTGGAATCAGGATATGGTCATCCATGAGAGGAATGGTTCCTGCCCCGAGTGTTGGGGGAGTTGCTGTAACAGTCCCCCTCGCCCTATTGCCTGCCCAGGAAATGGTCCACCGCTGGGATATGGGTACACTTGCCCCTGTGCCCAGCCCTCCCTGTGGATCCAAAATCCTGTCTGATCCACATCCTCTTGTGAAATCTGGAGATGTGCCGATCCAAACACCCTAATTGCCCCTTGAGAAGGTGGTGGTGAACCATCTAGTTGGTGCACAGAAGGCCAAGTGGTGTGAGGACAGAAAGAATAGCCAACATGCCATATCGAGTTGGCCTGGCACTTGTACAGTCTGGCATTTGGGAACTTGCGGTTTTTACCCAATACAACTCCCACCCTTCTAGAGGTGGGCTTTCTAACTTGACTTGACCCGACCTCTTGGGTATGGGTCTATCCAGGCATCACAAATAAAGGGCGGCTAATCTGTTTCTACATCACAGGAATTTCTGCTGGTAATTTTAGCTCTTTGGCAATTCTGGAAGCCAAAACAGTTATTTTGCAGGGCTGGGGAAATTCCCCTTTAAGACATCCCAGAGCAACCAGAGGAACTGATGTCATGGAAGGTGCGGTGTGGCCGGTCTTTAAATGCAATTGGTTCACCAGAGGAAATCCAGAACCGAAAGTTAGAAGGGGCCTGGAGCTGGCAGTGGTGGAGGGCAGCACAGAAGCCTGGCATTGCTTTCTCCTGCTGGCGTTAACTGTCTGCTGCAAAACTGAAGCAGATTCTTTCTATGAAAGGACAGTTTGAAATTAAAGAGCGAGGTAAAGATGTGTTCATTCACTTCCCTGAGATAGCCTCCCTTTGGATGGTGCTGAGATTTCCAGTTACAAACCAGTCTGTAGTAATCAAACCGTTAACAGGCGTCGTCACAGAAACAAATTGATGTCAACATGGTTTGGCGGTGAGACAGGGTGAAGAGAGCAGATCATAAAGCAGATGGTATCGCGGAGATCACGAATGTTCCTGCTTGCAGGATCCACCAACTGTGTTTGTGCAGACGGGGCCCCCACCCCGGCTCCGCCCCGGGCGCGCAGACGGGGCTCCCTGGCTCCGCCCCGGGCGCGCAGACGGGGCCCCCACCCCGGCTCCGCCCCGGGCGCGCAGTCGGGGCCCCCTGGCTCCGCCGCCGGCGCGCCCGGCTCCGCCCCGGGGGTGCAGACGGGCCCCCCCCCAACCCCGGCTCCGCCCCGGGCGCGCAGACGGGGCCCCCCGGCTCTGCCCCAGGTGCGCAGACGGGGCCCCCCTGGGTGCGCAGACGGCTGGTGTGGGTTGATGACGTCATTCATCAGATCCCCATGGGCAACTATGATGACATCACTGCTGTGAGACGCAATGATGTCATCAGCTCCATGCATGGTGACCCGATGACATCATGCTCACTCCCAAAGGAGGTTCTGTTGAACACATTGTCAGTGATGCTTGGCCTCGTGGCACTATCGCTGGCCTCTTAATGTAGCGACCCTGCCAAAGATCTCAGCACCTGGGTTTAAATCACGTCACGTCAGATGCTTAAGTTTGGTTTCAAACTTAAGTTTTGGCTTCATTTGTCTCAGAAGCCTATTGGGTTCAGGACACATCTTTTAGGGAAGGAAATCTGTTGGCCTGTGACGATAATTATCAATCTCAGCGTCATTACGTTGTAGAATGAGGCCATTCAACCCGTTGGGTCCATACTAGCACAGCAAGTGCCATCTCTCCACTATCATGTACACTATCAGGTGAATTTTTGATTGAACCTGCCTTCACCAGTCCCTCAGGGTGTATATATGCAGAAGACATAGGAGACCTTTGTTTCGAATCCTACCCTGGCAAATGGTGCAATTTCTATTCAGTAAAAATTTGGTATTAAGACTCTAATGATGACTCCATCGTTGATTGTCATTAAAAACCCATCTGGTTCACTAACGTCCTTTATGGATGGAAACTGCTGTCCTTACCTGGCCTGGACTATATGTGACTCCACTCCCAGAGCAATATGGTTGTCTCTAAACTGCTCTCTGCGCACTTAGGGGTGGGGAGTTAATGCTGGCCTGGCCAGCAATGCCCATGATGCTGCAAATGAATTAAAAATCAACTCCACACCCTGAATACTCACTGTGTGAAGAGGTTTATCCTTGTGTTGCCTTTGTATCTTTTGCCAGTTATGTTAAATCTGTGCCCCGTCATTCAGTTTTGTCTGAATTTATTCGGTCAAGGCCTCCTGGTGACTGCAGTCCCACAGCAATGTGGTTAACTCCTAAGTGACTTCTGAGCAATTAAGGGCGGCCAATAAATGCTGGCCCAGTCAATGCACCCACATCCTGTGAACAAATCCAAAGCAAAAATTCACCCTTAGAGTTTAATGTTCAGCTGTGGATGGTCACTCTTGGATGTGGAGTGAATTCAAAAGAATTCCATGAGAATGGTTCCAGGAATGAGGAATGGAGTTGGGGATAAACTTTGGGACAATGATGGCTGATTTCCTTTGGGAAGAGCTGAGAGGAGACCAAGCCAATTTATTGCAAATCACGAGATCTCTGGACAGAGTTCGTTTGGGGAAGACTTTCCTACTCGTGAATGAGAGGGCATAAGATTTTAAGTAATTGGGAACACAAACAAAGGGGAAATGAGGAGAAACCTCTTCACACGGCGAATATTTAGGGCCTGCAGTAAGATGGTGGAGAGTAAGATGGAGGCAGGTTCGATCGAGACTTACAGGAAGTTACCTGAAGCGGACAGGATAATGGAGAGATGCTTGGTGATCCGGGTACAGACCGATGGGCTGAATGGCCTCTTTCTGCACCATAGTGGTTCCATGATTGACTATAAGTTTTTTTTAATTATTTGTGAAAGGGGTTATTGGTTAGTTAGGTGGTTGGACTGCTGGTTTGTGACGCCAACAGAGTGGGATTGATTCCCAGCTGAGTTTACTGTGAATGACTTTCTTTCTCAATCTGTCCCCTTGCCTGAGGCTTGGTGACCCTCAGGTTAAAACCCCCACCAGTTGTTCCTCTCTAATGAGAGACCACCCCAGTGGCCTGGGTAAGACTTTATCATCTTTCATTGGCAAACACCAGAGAAAAAAATTCTGAGGACCCTTCTGAGGAAAGGTCACCGGGCCCGAAACGTTAACTCTGTTTTCTCCTCCACAGATGCTGCCAGACCTGCTGAGCTTTTCCAGCAACTTTGTTTTTGTTCCGGATTTACAGCATCCACAGTTCTTTTGGTTTTTACCGGAGTCAAAAAGAAAGGTGGCACAGTGGCTCAGTGGTTAGTGCTGCTGCCTCACAGATCTGGGGACCTGGGTTCAATTCCACCCTCAGGTGACTGTCTGTACGGAGTTTATACATTCTCCCTGTGTCTGTGCCCGTTTCCTCCAGTTCCCTCCCACAGTGTGTCCAGGGATGTGCAGGTTAGGGTGGATTGGCTGTGCTAAATTGCCCACAGTGTCCAGGGATGTGCAGGCTGGGTGGGTTAGTCATGGGGAATGCAGGGTGGGTCTTGATGGGATGCCCTCCAGATGGTTGGTGTGGACTTGATGGGCCGAGTGGCCTGCTTGCTCATTGGTACGGATTCTATGAAAAAGCACAGGACACTCCAGTTTGCAGCCTTTATAAAACCCAGGGTTGTGGATTGGTAAACTGTCTCAGGTGGGTTTGGTTTGAGTGCTGGGAGACTGAGAGCCTCAGACAGCTGGAACTACACTCTCTAAGCTCCAACTTCCCCTCCATTTCCTGATCCTCTCAGTTCTATACAAACGGAGGGGGGGCGGCAGGCAAAATATTCTTGGTAGTTTCAGCTGGTAATTATCTCCCGTTGTTATAAACAAAGTAACTAAGGGCACTTGTGGTGCAGCGGTAGCGTCCCTACCCCTGGACTGGGTTCAAGTCCCACCTGTTCTGCAGGTCCGATATAACATCTCCCAGAAGGTTGATCAGAAAATATCTAAACAAACAGGTAGGTCACTATGTTTGTGGAATCTTGCTGTGCATCTTGTGGCTCACGCCCAAAGAACTTAAGTGGCAATAAAGCATTTTGAGGCATCTAGTGGCTGCGACAGGTGCTATACAAATGCGTGCCTTTCTTTCTTGTTGGGTGGATGCTGAGAGACGCTTCCCTTAGTTAGAGGATCACAGTCTTGGGGTAAGGGAATGGCCTCTTTCCACAATGTAGGCATCCCATGTATGGGCATGAGGCTGATGGAATGTTGAAGAAAGATCTCACACGACGCCAGGTTATGGTCCAACAGGTTTATTTGAAAACAGAAGCTTTTGGAGCCTCGCTCCTTCCTCAGGTGTTAGTGAGGTGGTATCAGACACAGAATGTCTAAATAAAAGATCAAAGGATCATACCACTGATGATGATGTGTTAAACAAACTAAGATGCTGTTAAATCTTTAATCAGTTAGAAGGTTTTAATTGATTAATATGTATATGTAAATCCCCAAATTCCTTTCATGTCACTGCCCTGAGAGAACTAAAGGTTTTATCAGCGTAAAGAAGAGGTGACATTTTAGGTCAGACAATGCATGTTAGGTATGAGGCCTTGTTTAGAATCTGTGTGTTTTGGTTTGGAGTCAGACTGGTTTTATTTTCAAATTAGCAATTTATAAAATGCAACATTGAATGACTGTCTATAAATTATGTGCTTTTTGTACAAAATAGAATGTATCTGCAAATACACATTTACACCATAGATTCGCATGTGTCAGGGAGCGCGTGTGTGTGTGTGTGTGTGTGTGTGTTTGGGTGTGGGTGTGTGTGTGTGTGAGAGAGAGAGAGAGAATGAGTGTGTGTATGTGAGGGTCGGGAGAGACGCTATAACAACAGATGAATGGACACTGTGCATCAATTGCCAGACAGGAATGTTCCCTCCCAGTGGGGGCACACTTCAGCGCTCAAGGGCATTCAGCCTCAGATGTTTGGGTAAACATCCTCCAGGGCGGACTTCGGGATACACAACAACGCAGAGTCACTGAGCAGAGGCTGATAGCCAAGTTCCGTCCCCATGAGGACGGCCTCAACCAGGATCTTGGGTTCATGTCGCAGTACAGGTGACCCCACCGCACTGTACACTCTCACACACGCATAGACTATCACCCCCCCCTCTCATACGCACACGCGCATGCGTGAATCTATGGGGCGAATTTGTATTTGCAAATACATTCTATTTTCTTCAAAAAGCACACACAATAGTCTACGTGGTGTTTTATAAATTCATACTTTAGAAATAAAGCCAGTCTGACTCCAAACCAAAACACAAATAGATTCTAAACAAGGCCTCGTACCTAACATGCATTGTCTGACGTAAAATGTCACCTTTTCTTTATACTGATTAAACCTTTAGTTCTCTCAGGGCAGTGACATGAAAGGAATTCTGGGATCTACATATACATATTAATCAATTAAAACCTTCTAACTGATTAAAGATCATCTTAGGTTTGTTTAATACATCATCATCAGTGGTGTGACCCTTTGATCTTTTACTTATAAATTGTGTGTCTGATACCTCTCTCACTAACACCTGAGGAAGGAGCGAGGCTCCAAAAGCTTGTGATTTCAAATAAACCTGTTGGACTATAACCTGATATTCTGTGATTTCTGACCTTGTCCACCCCAGCCCAACACCGACACCTCCATATCGAAGAAAGATCTCAGTCGATGTCAGAAAATCTGTCTCGTGTTGTGCCACATTTTCCCAAAATGTCTTTCTCATCTTCTCAGTGCCAGCTTCTCATTTCTCCCCTTCTACATCGCCATTGCCACCTCCCTGCCCTGCCCTGGATTACTCCTCCTCATTGTTTTTGTTCCTGAGCATCAGTTCGCTGGGCAGGTGATGGCTTCGTGGTATTATCGGTGGACAATTAATTCCGAGATGTGGGTAATGCTCTGGGGACCCAGGTTTGAATCCCGCCATGGCAGATGGTGGAATTTGAATCTGAAATTAAGAGTCTAACAATGACCATGAAACTGTTGCTGATTGTTGGACAAACCCATCTGGTTCATTTCAGAGATAGTAGGAACTGCCGATGCTGGAGAATCTGAGATAACAAGGTGTAGAACTGGATGAACACAGCAGGCCAAGCAGCATCAGAGGAGCAGGAAGGCTGACGTTTCGGGCCTAGACCCTTCTTCAGAAATGGTCCTTTCTGAAAATTTGCCCTGATACCCATTGATTCCAATTTTTGCCAGGACTGCTTGACGTCACATACAGTCGAATGCAGCCTTGATGCCAAGGTCTGTCACTCTCACCTCACCTGTGGAATTCAACTCTTTAGTCTATATTTGAACCAAGGCTGTAGGCTATATTCTGAAAAATGGTCATTTCTGAAGAAGGGTCTCGGCCCGAAACGTCAGCCTTCCTGCTCCTCTGATGCTGCTTGGCCTGCTGTGTTCATCCAGCTCTACACCTTGTTATCTCTGGTTCATTTCAGGGCAGGAATCTACCATCCTTACCTGGTCTGGCCTACATGTGACTCCAGACCCACAGCAATGTGGTTGACTCTTAACTGCCCTCTGGGCAATTAGGGATGGGCAATAAGTGCTGAATAGCCAGCGATGCTCACATCCCATGAATGAAATTTTTAAAAATTCCTACTTTTTGCTTTGATCCCAACAGAATGGGCTCCCAGAAACCGTTGTTATATGATTGGCTTATCGAGCAGATATACAGTGGTCTATACCCTGGCCTCCGTTGGCTGAATGCAGAGAAAACAAGATTCCAGATTCCATGGAAACATCGCTCGAGGCAGGACATTTCTGAAGATGACTCCAAAATATTTCAGGTGCAGCTGTGTCAACTTCCTATTTGTCCAAAAATGATTGGTGACTTGATTTTCTAAGTAGTTCTCATTGTCTCTAATTCTATTCTCATGCTTAAAAACAAACGTGTTGGTTCGTAATGCCCTTAAAGGGCTTTGCATGTGAACATTGAATTGGCTACATGAGTGTTTTTTACTAGTGGGGTGGGTAGTAGCTTCAAAAAAATGCAAGAAAAATGTCGTGGTGATTTTTTTGGTGAAGAGTAGGTCGCTGAGTTGTGCAAAATAGCACTTCAGAGTATATGAGGAAAACGAACTCGTATTCATTAATTTAACATTGCTTGCTGTGTAACTCTATAGAATTCCTAAATAAAAACTGATAGAACTGCGGATGCTGTACATCAGAAACAAAACCAGAAGTTGCTGGAAAAACTCAGCAGGTTTGGAGCTCAGCAGAAAGTGGAGTTAATGTTTTGGGGCTGAGTGAAGCGAGAGAGGGTCACTGGACTCTGATTTCTCTCCACAGATGCTGCCAGACCTGCTGAGCTTTTCCAGCAATTTCTAATTTTCGCTCTATAGAATCGTTGTTCGCTCAGCAAGTTAAAGATCAGCAATAATAATGGCGCAAGTTTCTGTTTATTCAGGACGATAAGGATAACAGACTGTGTGTATTTGTATGGAAGGCCAATTTGTTCAGCAGGGGAAGGATTAATACATTTTAAACATGCTGCAGGCTTGGGCGATAGCAAGTGGCCGGTACAAGCCAGGGATCGATGCTCCTGACCCTATTGTGTGGAAGAGAAACTTTCGCAGCGCTCTCAATAGGAACAGTCGTTTTCGACGCATGGTTGACAATAGGAATGACTCTGAGAAACCTCACCTGGTTTATGAAATCCAGAGCACTGGTGAGTATGAGAATCCCAGAACCCAGTCACACTGCTCCCTCAAGGCTACATGAGGCTATGTTCTCAAGTCTCTGGAAATTGATACTTTATTTATTATTAATTTAGACAAATAGACAATATTTATTGCCTGTCCCCAGTTGCCCTTGAGACAGTGTCTTGAATTGCTGAAGTCCATGTGCTGTAGGGAAACTCACAATGCTGTTAGGAAGGGAGTTGCAGGGGTGGCATGGTGGCTCAGTGGTTAGCACTGCTGCCTCACAGCACCAGGGACCTGGGTTCAATTCCACCCTCAGGTGACTGTCTGCGTGGAGTTTACACATTCTCCCTGTGTCTGTGTGTTTGCTCCAGTTTCCTCCCACAGTCCAAAGATGTGTAGGTTAGGGTGGACTGGCTGTGCTAAATTGCCTGTTGTGTGGGTTATAGGGGGATGGGTCTGGGTGGGATGTACCAAGGGTTGGTGTGAACTTGTTGGGCTGAAGGGCTTGTTTGCACACTGTGGGGATTCTAATCTATGAAGATTTTGACCCAGTGGCACTGAAGGAGCAGCTATGTATTTTGAAGTCAGGATGGTGAGTGGCTCGGAGGGGAATTTGCAGGAGGTGATGTTCTCATCTATCAGCACTTTAGTTGAGACCAAAACATTTCAACATTTTGGGGGTGGCATGGTGGCTCAGTGGTTAGCACTGCTGCCCCACAGTGCCAGGGACCCAGGTTCAATTCCACCCTCGGGCGACTGTCTGTGTGGAGTTTGCACATTCTCCCTGTGTCTGCGTGGGTTTCCTCCCACAGTCTAAAGATGTGCAGGTTAGGGTGGATTGGCCGTGCTAAATTGCCTGTAGTGACCAGGGATGCGTAAGTTAGGTGGGTTAGGCATAGGAAATGCAGGGCTACAGAGATGGGGTGGACCTGGATGGGATGATCTTCAGAGGGTTAGTGTAAACTGAATGGCCTGCTTCCGCAGTGTAGAGATTCTATGATCCTAAGAAGGAATTTGATATAGTTCTCAGGGGCTCAAGGGATTAAAAAGTATAGGTGAGGAAGCGGGAGCCGGCTATTGAGTCAAATGATCAGCTATGATCATATTGAATATTAGAGCAGGCCTGAAGGGCTGAATAGCCTACTCCTGCAGCTCATTTCTAGGTGGTAGAGGTCATAGTTTTGGAAGGTGCTGTTAAAGGAGCCTCAGTGTATCTTGTAGATGGTACATACCGCTGTTACTGAGTATCTCTAGTGGAGGGAGTGGATGTTTGTGGATGTGGTGCCAATCAAGCGAGCTGCTTTGTCCTGGATAGTGTTGACCTCCTTGAGTGTTGTTGGGGCTGCCCCCATCCAGGCAAGTGGGGAGTATTCCATCACACTCCTGACTTGTGCCTTGTAGATGGTGGACAGGCTTTGGGGAGTCAGGAGGTGAGTTACTCACCACAGGATTCCCAGCTTCTGGCCTGCTCTTGTAGTCACTGTGTTTAAATGGCAAGTCCAGTTGAGTTTCTGGTCAATGATAACCACCAGAATGTTGATAGTGGGGGATTCGGTGATGGTACCACAATTGAATGGGTCTCTTTGGAGATGGCCAATGCCTGGCATTTGTGTGGTATGAATGTTACTTGCCATTTGTCAGCCCAAGCCTGGATACTGTTCAGATCTTGTTGCATTTGGACATGGACTGCTTCAGTATCTGAGGAGTCACGAATGGTGCTGAACATTGTGCAACCATCGGCGAACATCCCCAATTCTGACCCTATGACGGAGGGAAGGTCATTGATGAAGCAGCTAAAGATGGTTGTGCATAGGCCACTACTCTGAGGAATCCAGGCTCTTGTGATACAGTAGTATTATCCATGACTCTGAACCAGGAGGCCTGGGTTCAAGCCCCACCTGGTTCAGAAGTGTGTAATAGTGTTTCTGAACAGATAGATTAGCAATTATTTACTCTAAGGAAGCTCCGATGAGATGTCCTGGAGTTGAGATACCTGATCTGCAACAACCACGACCATCTGTGCCAGGTATGACTCCACCCCATGAGACGTGCTTCCTGATTCCCTTGAACTTCCCCAACCTTCAGATTCAAGTGTCAGATTCAGCTCTGATGAAGAGTCCTATAGACTTGAAATGTTAGCGTGCTGTCTCTCCGCGGATGCTGTCTGACCCGCTGTGACCTCCAGCATTTGTTGTTTTTGGTACAGATTCATTGCTATGCCTACCGTATACTGTTTCTTAGAAAATGCCTGGGACAAAAGCTCCTAGAGAACAGAAAATGCATTCAGTTCTCCAGATGATTGAGAGAGTCAGAAGAGGAAATGCTAGCAACGTTCTTCAGGCAGAATCTGAGAGAGAGAAGTTACTATAGAGTCCTACAGCACGGAGACAGGCCCTTCGGCCCAAATTGGTCCGTGCTGACCAAAATGTCTGTCCACGCTAACCCCATTTCCCTGCAGTTGGCCCATATCCTTCTAAACCTTTTGTATTCATGTATTTTTCCAAATGCCTTTTAAAGCTTGATAACCTCTTGTGGGATCTGGAAGAATGGGATTTGACTGAAAGCCATAGTTGAGATGCAGCGAGGGTTCTGTTTTGAGAAAAGGAAATAGCGCTGTGGTAATATCACTGAAATAGTAATCCAAAAATCTCAGTAAGTGTTCTGAAGACATGGGGTTCAAATCTAACCATGGCAGATGGTGAGATTTGAATTCAATGATCGAAAAAGCAGGTCTAATGGATCATTGATCAGTGTTCAAACTCTTCTAATTTATGGAAGTCTTTTCAGGAAGGAAAACTACCGTCCTTATGCAGTCTGGTCTACATGTGACTCCAGACCCACAGCAATGTGATTGACTCTTTACTGCCTTCTGAAATGGCCTAGGGAGCCATTCAGCCCAAGGGCAATTAGGGATGGGCAATAAATACTCCCCATGCCAGTGTCTCCTGTGAGGTTACAGAGAAAGACACTGACATGGTATGAACCCTTGGGTTTCTGCAAGTGACCTCTCACTGCGTGGTGTTATAAAGCTGACTGTGTTTCACTGAACTTGGCGTTGTCTTGTTCCTTTTCTCTAAAAGGCCAGAAGGGTGGGGCCAGTGTCGAGGAAGAGAGTGAGGAAATCAGTTCTGCGATCGACAGTGTCAGCCCTGGACTCTCCACGGGTTCAGCACCAAACGTGGTATGTGTTACAATTTTTACGGTGTTCGATAACACCGCTAACTGGGGGGGGGGGCGTTTTGTGAATGAGGAGTGAAATAATTTCCAAGCTGGCGTTCATTTCCTTTCTCTGTGTCACATGATTCTCCAGCTTCCCCTTGAATCCATTGATACCGTTCACCTTGTTTATTCCTTGTGGTTGCGAGGACCTCATTCTCTCTCTCTCTCTCTCTCTCTCTATCTGGGCGAAGAACTCTCTCCTGTAGTAAGGGTGTGGAATGCCCTGCCTGCAAAAGTAGTAGACTCGCCAACTTTAAGGGCATTTAAATGGTCATTGGATAAACATATGGATGATAATGGAATAGTTTAGGTTAGATGGGCTTCAGATTGGTTTCACAGGTCGGCGCAACAGCGAGGGCCGAAGGGCCTGTACTGCGCTGTAATGTTCTATGTTCTATGTTCTATGAATTCCCTCTTGGATTACGAGCAGCTGTTTAATATTGACGGTTTTCCATCCAGTCTGGCCTTTTTCTCTTTCCACACCAAAGGTGCAGTTTTGTTGAAACGAGGGCACACTAGGCAGGTTTACATAGCTACACACTCAGGCTAGATGGATACTAAGTCAATAAAGCATGCTGGGAGTTGCACATGTCACGCCAGGGAGAAACCTGACCCAGCAAATCCATTCAATTCACTGCCTGGAGAAAGAAACTGCAGGAGCTTTGTTTATCTACATTGGGGTCTAGTGGGGAGGGTGGGGTTTCTGTTATTTACAATAGGGTCTAGCGGGGAGGGTGGGGGGGGTCTGATATTTACAATAGGGTCTAGCGGGGAGGG